>NC_091875.1:6535072-6602575 GCF_019399895.1 Cardiocondyla obscurior | reverse complement strand
TGGCCTAACCTGGCCTAACCTGGCCTGGCTAACCTGGCCTAACCTAACCTGGCCTAACAACCTAACCTGGCCTGGCCTGGCCTGGCCTAAGCCTGGCCTGGCCTGGCCCTGGCCTGGCCTGGCCTGGCCTGGCCTGGCCTGGCCTGGCCTGGCCTGGCCTGGCCTGGCCTGGCCTGGCCTGGCCTGGCCTGGCCTGGCCTGGCCTGGCCTGGCCTGGCCTGGCCTGGCCTGGCCTGGCCTGGCCTGGCCTGGCCTGGCCTGGCCTGGCCTGGCCTGGCCTGGCCTGGCCTGGCCTGGCCTGGCCTGGCCTGGCCTGGCCTGGCCTGGCCTGGCCTGGCCTGGCCTGGCCTGGCCTGGCCTGGCCTGGCCTGGCCTGGCCTGGCCTGGCCTGGCCTGGCCTGGCCTGGCCTGGCCTGGCCTGGCCTGGCCTGGCCTGGCCTGGCCTGGCCTGGCCTGGCCTGGCCTGGCCTGGCCTGGCCTGGCCTGGCCTGGCCTGGCCTGGCCTGGCGGCCTGGCCTGGCCTGGCCTGGCCTGGCCTGGCCTGGCCTGGCCTGGCCTGGCCTGGCCTGGCCTGGCCTGGCCTGGCCTGGCCTCCTGCCTGGCCTGGCCTGGCCTGGCCTGGCCTGGCCTGGCCTGGCCTGGCCTGGCCTGGCCTGGCCTGGCCTGGCCTGGCCTGGCCTGGCCTGGCCTGGCCTGGCCTGGCCTGGCCTGGCCTGGCCTGGCCTGGCCTGGCCTGAGCCTGGCCTGGCCTGGCCTGGCCTGGCCTGGCCTGGCCTGGCCTGGCCTGGCCTGGCCTGGCCTGGCCTGGCCTGGCCTGGCCTGGCCTGGCCTGGCCTGGCCTGGCCTGGCCTGGCCTGGCCTGGCCTGGCCTGGCCTGGCCTGGCCTGGCCTGGCCTGGCCTGGCCTGGCCTGGCCTGGCCTGGCCTGGCCTGGCCTGGCCTGGCCTGGCCTGGCCTGGCCTGGCCTGGCCTGGCCTGGCCTGGCCTGGCCTGGCCTGGCCTGGCCTGGCCTGGCCTGGCCTGGCCTGGCCTGGCCTGGCCTGGCCTGGCCTGGCCTGGCCTGGCCTGGCCTGGCCTGGCCTGGCCTGGCCTGGCCTGGCCTGGCCTGGCCTGGCCTGGCCTGGCCTGGCCTGGCCTGGCCTGGCCTGGCCTGGCCTGGCCTGGCCTGGCCTGGCCTGGCCTGGCCTGGCCTGGCCTGGCCTGGCCTGGCCTGGCCTGGCCTGGCCTGGCCTGGCCTGGCCTGCCTGGCCTGGCCTGGCCTGGCCTGGCCTGGCCTGGCCTGGCCTGGCCTGGCCTGGCCTGGCCTGGCCTGGCCTGGCCTGGCCTGGCCTGGCCTGGCCTGGCCTGGCCTGGCCTGGCCTCCTGGCCTGGCCTGGCCTGGCCTGGCCTGGCCTGGCCTGGCCTGGCCTGGCCTGGCCTGGCCTGGCCTGCCTGGCCTGGCCTGGCCTGGCCTGGCCTGGCCTGGCCTGGCCTGAGCCTGGCCTGGCCTGGCCTGGCCTGGCCTGGCCTGGCCTGGCCTGGCCTGGCCTGGCCTGGCCTGGCCTGGCCTGGCCTGGCCTGGCCTGGCCTGGCCTGGCCTGGCCTGGCCTGGCCTGGCCTGGCCTGGCCTGGCCTGGCCTGGCCTGGCCTGGCCTGGCCTGGGCCTGGCCTGGCCTGGCCTGGCCTGGCCTGGCCTGGCCTGGCCTGGCCTGGCCTGGCCTGGCCTGGCCTGGCCTGGCCTGGCCTGGCCTGGCCTGGCCTGGCCTGGCCTGGCCTGGCCTGGCCTGGCCTGGCCTGGCCTGGCCTGGCCTGGCCTGGCCTGGCCTGGCCTGGCCTGGCCTGGCCTGGCCTGAGCCTGGCCTGGCCTGGCCTGGCCTGGCCTGGCCTGGCCTGGCCTGGCCTGGCCTGGCCTGGCCTGGCCTGGCCTGGCCTGGCCTGGCCTGGCCTGGCCTGGCCTGGCCTGGCCTGGCCTGGCCTGGCCTGGCCTGGCCTGGCCTGGCCTGGCCTGGCCTGGCCTGGCCTGGCCTGGCCTGGCCTGGCCTGGCCTGGCCTGGCCTGGCCTGGCCTGGCCTGGCCTGGCCTGGCCTGGCCTGGCCTGGCCTGGCCTGGCCTGGCCTGGCCTGGCCTGAGCCTGGCCTGGCCTGGCCTGGCCTGGCCTGGCCTGGCCTGGCCTGGCCTGGCCTGGCCTGGCCTGGCCTGGCCTGGCCTGGCCTGGCCTGGCCTGGCCTGGCCTGGCCTGGCCTGGCCTGGCCTGAGCCTGGCCTGGCCTGGCCTGGCCTGGCCTGGCCTGGCCTGGCCTGGCCTGGCCTGGCCTGGCCTGGCCTGGCCCTGGCCTGGCCTGGCCTGGCCTGGCCTGGCCTGGCCTGGCCTGGCCTGGCCTGGCTGGCCTGGCCTGGCCTGGCCTGGCCTGGCCTGGCCTGGCCTGGCCTGGCCTGGCCTGGCCTGGCCTGGCCTGGCCTGGCCTGGCCTGGCCTGGCCTGGCCTGGCCTGGCCTGGCCTGGCCTGGCCTGGCCTGGCCTGGCCTGGCCTGGCCTGGCCTGGCCTGGCCTGGCCTGGCCTGGCCTGGCCTGGCCTGGCCTGGCCTGGCCTGGCCTGGCCTGGCCCCTGGCCTGGCCTGGCCTGGCCTGGCCTGGCCTGGCCTGGCCTGGCCTGGCCTGGCCTGGCCTGGCCTGGCCTGGCCTGGCCTGGCCTGGCCTGGCCTGGCCTGGCCTGGCCTGGCCTGGCCTGGCCTGGCCTGGCCTGGCCTGGCCTGGCCTGGCCTGGCCTGGCCTGGCCTGGCCTGGCCTGGCCTGGCCTGGCCTGGCCTGGCCTGGCCTGGCCTGGCCTGGCCTGGCCTGGCCTGGCCTGGCCTGGCCTGGCCTGGCCTGGCCTGGCCTGGCCTGGCCTGGCCCCTGGCCTGGCCTGGCCTGGCCTGGCCTGGCCTGGCCTGGCCTGGCCTGGCCTGGCCTGGCCTGGCCTGGCCTGGCCTGGCCTGGCCTGGCCTGGCCTGGCCTGGCCTGGCCTGGCCTGGCCTGGCCTGGCCTGGCCTGGCCTGGCCTGGCCTGGCCTGGCCTGGCCTGGCCTGGCCTGGCCTGGCCTGGCCTGGCCTGGCCTGGCCTGGCCTGGCCTGGCCTGGCCTGGCCTGGCCTGGCCTGGCCTGGCCTGGCCTGGCCTGGCCTGGCCTGGCCTGGCCTGGCCTGGCCTGGCCTGGCCTGGCCTGGCCTGGCCTGGCCTGGCCTGGCCTGGCCTGGCCTGGCCTGGCCTGGCCTGGCCTGGCCTGGCCTGGCCTGGCCTGGCCTGGCCTGGCCTGGCCTGGCCTGGCCTGGCCTGGCCTGGCCTGGCCTGGCCTGGCCTGGCCTGGCCTGGCCTGGCCTGGCCTGGCCTGGCCTGGCCTGGCCTGGCCTGGCCTGGCCTGGCCTGGCCTGGCCTGGCCTGGCCTGGCCTGGCCTGGCCTGGCCTGGCCTGGCCTGGCCTGGCCTGGCCTGGCCTGGCCTGGCCTGGCCTGGCCTGGCCTGGCCTGGCCTGGCCTGGCCTGGCCTGGCCTGGCCTGGCCTGGCCTGGCCTGGCCTGGCCTGGCCTGGCCTGGCCTGGCCTGGCCTGGCCTGGCCTGGCCTGGCCTGGCCTGGCCTGGCCTGGCCTGGCCTGGCCTGGCCTGGCCTGGCCTGGCCTGGCCTGGCCTGGCCTGGCCTGGCCTGGCCTGGCCTGGCCTGGCCTGGCCTGGCCTGGCCTGGCCTGGCCTGGCCTGGCCTGGCCTGGCCTGGCCTGGCCTGGCCTGGCCTGGCCTGGCCTGGCCTGGCCTGGCCTGGCCTGGCCTGGCCTGGCCTGGCCTGGCCTGGCCTGGCCTGGCCTGGCCTGGCCTGGCCTGGCCTGGCCTGGCCTGGCCTGGCCTGGCCTGGCCTGGCCTGGCCTGGCCTGGCCTGGCCTGGCCTGGCCTGGCCTGGCCTGGCCTGGCCTGGCCTGGCCTGGCCTGGCCTGGCCTGGCCTGGCCTGGCCTGGCCTGGCCTGGCCTGGCCTGGCCTGGCCTGGCCTGGCCTGGCCTGGCCTGGCCTGGCCTGGCCTGGCCTGGCCTGGCCTGGCCTGGCCTGGCCTGGCCTGGCCTGGCCTGGCCTGGCCTGGCCTGGCCTGGCCTGGCCTGGCCTGGCCTGGCCTGGCCTGGCCTGGCCTGGCCTGGCCTGGCCTGGCCTGGCCTGGCCTGGCCTGGCCTGGCCTGGCCTGGCCTGGCCTGGCCTGGCCTGGCCTGGCCTGGCCTGGCCTGGCCTGGCCTGGCCTGGCCTGGCCTGGCCTGGCCTGGCCTGGCCTGGCCTGGCCTGGCCTGGCCTGGCCTGGCCTGGCCTGGCCTGGCCTGGCCTGGCCTGGCCTGGCCTGGCCTGGCCTGGCCTGGCCTGGCCTGGCCTGGCCTGGCCTGGCCTGCCTGGCCTGGCCTGGCCTGGCCTGGCCTGGCCTGGCCTGGCCTGGCCTGGCCTGGCCTGGCCTGGCCTGGCCTGGCCTGGCCTGGCCTGGCCTGGCCTGGCCTGGCCTGGCCTGGCCTGGCCTGGCCTGGCCTGGCCTGGCCTGGCCTGGCCTGGCCTGGCCTGGCCTGGCCTGGCCTGGCCTGGCCTGGCCTGGCCTGGCCTGGCCTGGCCTGGCCTGGCCTGGCCTGGCCTGGCCTGGCCTGGCCTGGCCTGGCCTGGCCTGGCCTGGCCTGGCCTGGCCTGGCCTGGCCTGGCCTGGCCTGGCCTGGCCTGGCCTGGCCTGGCCTGGCCTGGCCTGGCCTGGCCTGGCCTGGCCTGGCCTGGCCTGGCCTGGCCTGGCCTGGCCTGGCCTGGCCTGGCCTGGCCTGGCCTGGCCTGGCCTGGCCTGGCCTGGCCTGGCCTGGCCTGGCCTGGCCTGGCCTGGCCTGGCCTGGCCTGGCCTGGCCTGGCCTGGCCTGGCCTGGCCTGGCCTGGCCTGGCCTGGCCTGGCCTGGCCTGGCCTGGCCTGGCCTGGCCTGGCCTGGCCTGGCCTGGCCTGGCCTGGCCTGGCCTGGCCTGGCCTGGCCTGGCCTGGCCTGGCCTGGCCTGGCCTGGCCTGGCCTGGCCTGGCCTGGCCTGGCCTGGCCTGGCCTGGCCTGGCCTGGCCTGGCCTGGCCTGGCCTGGCCTGGCCTGGCCTGGCCTGGCCTGGCCTGGCCTGGCCTGGCCTGGCCTGGCCTGGCCTGGCCTGGCCTGGCCTGGCCTGGCCTGGCCTGGCCTGGCCTGGCCTGGCCTGGCCTGGCCTGGCCTGGCCTGGCCTGGCCTGGCCTGGCCTGGCCTGGCCTGGCCTGGCCTGGCCTGGCCTGGCCTGGCCTGGCCTGGCCTGGCCTGGCCTGGCCTGGCCTGGCCTGGCCTGGCCTGGCCTGGCCTGGCCTGGCCTGGCCTGGCCTGGCCTGGCCTGGCCTGGCCTGGCCTGGCCTGGCCTGGCCTGGCCTGGCCTGGCCTGGCCTGGCCTGGCCTGGCCTGGCCTGGCCTGGCCTGGCCTGGCCTGGCCTGGCCTGGCCTGGCCTGGCCTGGCCTGGCCTGGCCTGGCCTGGCCTGGCCTGGCCTGGCCTGGCCTGGCCTGGCCTGGCCTGGCCTGGCCTGGCCTGGCCTGGCCTGGCCTGGCCTGGCCTGGCCTGGCCTGGCCTGGCCTGGCCTGGCCTGGCCTGGCCTGGCCTGGCCTGGCCTGGCCTGGCCTGGCCTGGCCTGGCCTGGCCTGGCCTGGCCTGGCCTGGCCTGGCCTGGCCTGGCCTGGCCTGGCCTGGCCTGGCCTGGCCTGGCCTGGCCTGGCCTGGCCTGGCCTGGCCTGGCCTGGCCTGGCCTGGCCTGGCCTGGCCTGGCCTGGCCTGGCCTGGCCTGGCCTGGCCTGGCCTGGCCTGGCCTGGCCTGGCCTGGCCTGGCCTGGCCTGGCCTGGCCTGGCCTGGCCTGGCCTGGCCTGGCCTGGCCTGGCCTGGCCTGGCCTGGCCTGGCCTGGCCTGGCCTGGCCTGGCCTGGCCTGGCCTGGCCTGGCCTGGCCTGGCCTGGCCTGGCCTGGCCTGGCCTGGCCTGGCCTGGCCTGGCCTGGCCTGGCCTGGCCTGGCCTGGCCTGGCCTGGCCTGGCCTGGCCTGGCCTGGCCTGGCCTGGCCTGGCCTGGCCTGGCCTGGCCTGGCCTGGCCTGGCCTGGCCTGGCCTGGCCTGGCCTGGCCTGGCCTGGCCTGGCCTGGCCTGGCCTGGCCTGGCCTGGCCTGGCCTGGCCTGGCCTGGCCTGGCCTGGCCTGGCCTGGCCTGGCCTGGCCTGGCCTGGCCTGGCCTGGCCTGGCCTGGCCTGGCCTGGCCTGGCCTGGCCTGGCCTGGCCTGGCCTGGCCTGGCCTGGCCTGGCCTGGCCTGGCCTGGCCTGGCCTGGCCTGGCCTGGCCTGGCCTGGCCTGGCCTGGCCTGGCCTGGCCTGGCCTGGCCTGGCCTGGCCTGGCCTGGCCTGGCCTGGCCTGGCCTGGCCTGGCCTGGCCTGGCCTGGCCTGGCCTGGCCTGGCCTGGCCTGGCCTGGCCTGGCCTGGCCTGGCCTGGCCTGGCCTGGCCTGGCCTGGCCTGGCCTGGCCTGGCCTGGCCTGGCCTGGCCTGGCCTGGCCTGGCCTGGCCTGGCCTGGCCTGGCCTGGCCTGGCCTGGCCTGGCCTGGCCTGGCCTGGCCTGGCCTGGCCTGGCCTGGCCTGGCCTGGCCTGGCCTGGCCTGGCCTGGCCTGGCCTGGCCTGGCCTGGCCTGGCCTGGCCTGGCCTGGCCTGGCCTGGCCTGGCCTGGCCTGGCCTGGCCTGGCCTGGCCTGGCCTGGCCTGGCCTGGCCTGGCCTGGCCTGGCCTGGCCTGGCCTGGCCTGGCCTGGCCTGGCCTGGCCTGGCCTGGCCTGGCCTGGCCTGGCCTGGCCTGGCCTGGCCTGGCCTGGCCTGGCCTGGCCTGGCCTGGCCTGGCCTGGCCTGGCCTGGCCTGGCCTGGCCTGGCCTGGCCTGGCCTGGCCTGGCCTGGCCTGGCCTGGCCTGGCCTGGCCTGGCCTGGCCTGGCCTGGCCTGGCCTGGCCTGGCCTGGCCTGGCCTGGCCTGGCCTGGCCTGGCCTGGCCTGGCCTGGCCTGGCCTGGCCTGGCCTGGCCTGGCCTGGCCTGGCCTGGCCTGGCCTGGCCTGGCCTGGCCTGGCCTGGCCTGGCCTGGCCTGGCCTGGCCTGGCCTGGCCTGGCCTGGCCTGGCCTGGCCTGGCCTGGCCTGGCCTGGCCTGGCCTGGCCTGGCCTGGCCTGGCCTGGCCTGGCCTGGCCTGGCCTGGCCTGGCCTGGCCTGGCCTGGCCTGGCCTGGCCTGGCCTGGCCTGGCCTGGCCTGGCCTGGCCTGGCCTGGCCTGGCCTGGCCTGGCCTGGCCTGGCCTGGCCTGGCCTGGCCTGGCCTGGCCTGGCCTGGCCTGGCCTGGCCTGGCCTGGCCTGGCCTGGCCTGGCCTGGCCTGGCCTGGCCTGGCCTGGCCTGGCCTGGCCTGGCCTGGCCTGGCCTGGCCTGGCCTGGCCTGGCCTGGCCTGGCCTGGCCTGGCCTGGCCTGGCCTGGCCTGGCCTGGCCTGGCCTGGCCTGGCCTGGCCTGGCCTGGCCTGGCCTGGCCTGGCCTGGCCTGGCCTGGCCTGGCCTGGCCTGGCCTGGCCTGGCCTGGCCTGGCCTGGCCTGGCCTGGCCTGGCCTGGCCTGGCCTGGCCTGGCCTGGCCTGGCCTGGCCTGGCCTGGCCTGGCCTGGCCTGGCCTGGCCTGGCCTGGCCTGGCCTGGCCTGGCCTGGCCTGGCCTGGCCTGGCCTGGCCTGGCCTGGCCTGGCCTGGCCTGGCCTGGCCTGGCCTGGCCTGGCCTGGCCTGGCCTGGCCTGGCCTGGCCTGGCCTGGCCTGGCCTGGCCTGGCCTGGCCTGGCCTGGCCTGGCCTGGCCTGGCCTGGCCTGGCCTGGCCTGGCCTGGCCTGGCCTGGCCTGGCCTGGCCTGGCCTGGCCTGGCCTGGCCTGGCCTGGCCTGGCCTGGCCTGGCCTGGCCTGGCCTGGCCTGGCCTGGCCTGGCCTGGCCTGGCCTGGCCTGGCCTGGCCTGGCCTGGCCTGGCCTGGCCTGGCCTGGCCTGGCCTGGCCTGGCCTGGCCTGGCCTGGCCTGGCCTGGCCTGGCCTGGCCTGGCCTGGCCTGGCCTGGCCTGGCCTGGCCTGGCCTGGCCTGGCCTGGCCTGGCCTGGCCTGGCCTGGCCTGGCCTGGCCTGGCCTGGCCTGGCCTGGCCTGGCCTGGCCTGGCCTGGCCTGGCCTGGCCTGGCCTGGCCTGGCCTGGCCTGGCCTGGCCTGGCCTGGCCTGGCCTGGCCTGGCCTGGCCTGGCCTGGCCTGGCCTGGCCTGGCCTGGCCTGGCCTGGCCTGGCCTGGCCTGGCCTGGCCTGGCCTGGCCTGGCCTGGCCTGGCCTGGCCTGGCCTGGCCTGGCCTGGCCTGGCCTGGCCTGGCCTGGCCTGGCCTGGCCTGGCCTGGCCTGGCCTGGCCTGGCCTGGCCTGGCCTGGCCTGGCCTGGCCTGGCCTGGCCTGGCCTGGCCTGGCCTGGCCTGGCCTGGCCTGGCCTGGCCTGGCCTGGCCTGGCCTGGCCTGGCCTGGCCTGGCCTGGCCTGGCCTGGCCTGGCCTGGCCTGGCCTGGCCTGGCCTGGCCTGGCCTGGCCTGGCCTGGCCTGGCCTGGCCTGGCCTGGCCTGGCCTGGCCTGGCCTGGCCTGGCCTGGCCTGGCCTGGCCTGGCCTGGCCTGGCCTGGCCTGGCCTGGCCTGGCCTGGCCTGGCCTGGCCTGGCCTGGCCTGGCCTGGCCTGGCCTGGCCTGGCCTGGCCTGGCCTGGCCTGGCCTGGCCTGGCCTGGCCTGGCCTGGCCTGGCCTGGCCTGGCCTGGCCTGGCCTGGCCTGGCCTGGCCTGGCCTGGCCTGGCCTGGCCTGGCCTGGCCTGGCCTGGCCTGGCCTGGCCTGGCCTGGCCTGGCCTGGCCTGGCCTGGCCTGGCCTGGCCTGGCCTGGCCTGGCCTGGCCTGGCCTGGCCTGGCCTGGCCTGGCCTGGCCTGGCCTGGCCTGGCCTGGCCTGGCCTGGCCTGGCCTGGCCTGGCCTGGCCTGGCCTGGCCTGGCCTGGCCTGGCCTGGCCTGGCCTGGCCTGGCCTGGCCTGGCCTGGCCTGGCCTGGCCTGGCCTGGCCTGGCCTGGCCTGGCCTGGCCTGGCCTGGCCTGGCCTGGCCTGGCCTGGCCTGGCCTGGCCTGGCCTGGCCTGGCCTGGCCTGGCCTGGCCTGGCCTGGCCTGGCCTGGCCTGGCCTGGCCTGGCCTGGCCTGGCCTGGCCTGGCCTGGCCTGGCCTGGCCTGGCCTGGCCTGGCCTGGCCTGGCCTGGCCTGGCCTGGCCTGGCCTGGCCTGGCCTGGCCTGGCCTGGCCTGGCCTGGCCTGGCCTGGCCTGGCCTGGCCTGGCCTGGCCTGGCCTGGCCTGGCCTGGCCTGGCCTGGCCTGGCCTGGCCTGGCCTGGCCTGGCCTGGCCTGGCCTGGCCTGGCCTGGCCTGGCCTGGCCTGGCCTGGCCTGGCCTGGCCTGGCCTGGCCTGGCCTGGCCTGGCCTGGCCTGGCCTGGCCTGGCCTGGCCTGGCCTGGCCTGGCCTGGCCTGGCCTGGCCTGGCCTGGCCTGGCCTGGCCTGGCCTGGCCTGGCCTGGCCTGGCCTGGCCTGGCCTGGCCTGGCCTGGCCTGGCCTGGCCTGGCCTGGCCTGGCCTGGCCTGGCCTGGCCTGGCCTGGCCTGGCCTGGCCTGGCCTGGCCTGGCCTGGCCTGGCCTGGCCTGGCCTGGCCTGGCCTGGCCTGGCCTGGCCTGGCCTGGCCTGGCCTGGCCTGGCCTGGCCTGGCCTGGCCTGGCCTGGCCTGGCCTGGCCTGGCCTGGCCTGGCCTGGCCTGGCCTGGCCTGGCCTGGCCTGGCCTGGCCTGGCCTGGCCTGGCCTGGCCTGGCCTGGCCTGGCCTGGCCTGGCCTGGCCTGGCCTGGCCTGGCCTGGCCTGGCCTGGCCTGGCCTGGCCTGGCCTGGCCTGGCCTGGCCTGGCCTGGCCTGGCCTGGCCTGGCCTGGCCTGGCCTGGCCTGGCCTGGCCTGGCCTGGCCTGGCCTGGCCTGGCCTGGCCTGGCCTGGCCTGGCCTGGCCTGGCCTGGCCTGGCCTGGCCTGGCCTGGCCTGGCCTGGCCTGGCCTGGCCTGGCCTGGCCTGGCCTGGCCTGGCCTGGCCTGGCCTGGCCTGGCCTGGCCTGGCCTGGCCTGGCCTGGCCTGGCCTGGCCTGGCCTGGCCTGGCCTGGCCTGGCCTGGCCTGGCCTGGCCTGGCCTGGCCTGGCCTGGCCTGGCCTGGCCTGGCCTGGCCTGGCCTGGCCTGGCCTGGCCTGGCCTGGCCTGGCCTGGCCTGGCCTGGCCTGGCCTGGCCTGGCCTGGCCTGGCCTGGCCTGGCCTGGCCTGGCCTGGCCTGGCCTGGCCTCTGGCCTGGCCTGGCCTGGCCTGGCCTGGCCTGGCCTGGCCTGGCCTGGCCTGGCCTGGCCTGGCCTGGCCTGGCCTGGCCTGGCCTGGCCTGGCCTGGCCTGGCCTGGCCTGGCCTGGCCTGGCCTGGCCTGGCCTGGCCTGGCCTGGCCTGGCCTGGCCTGGCCTGGCCTGGCCTGGCCTGGCCTGGCCTGGCCTGGCCTGGCCTGGCCTGGCCTGGCCTGGCCTGGCCTGGCCTGGCCTGGCCTGGCCTGGCCTGGCCTGGCCTGGCCTGGCCTGGCCTGGCCTGGCCTGGCCTGGCCTGGCCTGGCCTGGCCTGGCCTGGCCTGGCCTGGCCTGGCCTGGCCTGGCCTGGCCTGGCCTGGCCTGGCCTGGCCTGGCCTGGCCTGGCCTGGCCTGGCCTGGCCTGGCCTGGCCTGGCCTGGCCTGGCCTGGCCTGGCCTGGCCTGGCCTGGCCTGGCCTGGCCTGGCCTGGCCTGGCCTGGCCTGGCCTGGCCTGGCCTGGCCTGGCCTGGCCTGGCCTGGCCTGGCCTGGCCTGGCCTGGCCTGGCCTGGCCTGGCCTGGCCTGGCCTGGCCTGGCCTGGCCTGGCCTGGCCTGGCCTGGCCTGGCCTGGCCTGGCCTGGCCTGGCCTGGCCTGGCCTGGCCTGGCCTGGCCTGGCCTGGCCTGGCCTGGCCTGGCCTGGCCTGGCCTGGCCTGGCCTGGCCTGGCCTGGCCTGGCCTGGCCTGGCCTGGCCTGGCCTGGCCTGGCCTGGCCTGGCCTGGCCTGGCCTGGCCTGGCCTGGCCTGGCCTGGCCTGGCCTGGCCTGGCCTGGCCTGGCCTGGCCTGGCCTGGCCTGGCCTGGCCTGGCCTGGCCTGGCCTGGCCTGGCCTGGCCTGGCCTGGCCTGGCCTGGCCTGGCCTGGCCTGGCCTGGCCTGGCCTGGCCTGGCCTGGCCTGGCCTGGCCTGGCCTGGCCTGGCCTGGCCTGGCCTGGCCTGGCCTGGCCTGGCCTGGCCTGGCCTGGCCTGGCCTGGCCTGGCCTGGCCTGGCCTGGCCTGGCCTGGCCTGGCCTGGCCTGGCCTGGCCTGGCCTGGCCTGGCCTGGCCTGGCCTGGCCTGGCCTGGCCTGGCCTGGCCTGGCCTGGCCTGGCCTGGCCTGGCCTGGCCTGGCCTGGCCTGGCCTGGCCTGGCCTGGCCTGGCCTGGCCTGGCCTGGCCTGGCCTGGCCTGGCCTGGCCTGGCCTGGCCTGGCCTGGCCTGGCCTGGCCTGGCCTGGCCTGGCCTGGCCTGGCCTGGCCTGGCCTGGCCTGGCCTGGCCTGGCCTGGCCTGGCCTGGCCTGGCCTGGCCTGGCCTGGCCTGGCCTGGCCTGGCCTGGCCTGGCCTGGCCTGGCCTGGCCTGGCCTGGCCTGGCCTGGCCTGGCCTGGCCTGGCCTGGCCTGGCCTGGCCTGGCCTGGCCTGGCCTGGCCTGGCCTGGCCTGGCCTGGCCTGGCCTGGCCTGGCCTGGCCTGGCCTGGCCTGGCCTGGCCTGGCCTGGCCTGGCCTGGCCTGGCCTGGCCTGGCCTGGCCTGGCCTGGCCTGGCCTGGCCTGGCCTGGCCTGGCCTGGCCTGGCCTGGCCTGGCCTGGCCTGGCCTGGCCTGGCCTGGCCTGGCCTGGCCTGGCCTGGCCTGGCCTGGCCTGGCCTGGCCTGGCCTGGCCTGGCCTGGCCTGGCCTGGCCTGGCCTGGCCTGGCCTGGCCTGGCCTGGCCTGGCCTGGCCTGGCCTGGCCTGGCCTGGCCTGGCCTGGCCTGGCCTGGCCTGGCCTGGCCTGGCCTGGCCTGGCCTGGCCTGGCCTGGCCTGGCCTGGCCTGGCCTGGCCTGGCCTGGCCTGGCCTGGCCTGGCCTGGCCTGGCCTGGCCTGGCCTGGCCTGGCCTGGCCTGGCCTGGCCTGGCCTGGCCTGGCCTGGCCTGGCCTGGCCTGGCCTGGCCTGGCCTGGCCTGGCCTGGCCTGGCCTGGCCTGGCCTGGCCTGGCCTGGCCTGGCCTGGCCTGGCCTGGCCTGGCCTGGCCTGGCCTGGCCTGGCCTGGCCTGGCCTGGCCTGGCCTGGCCTGGCCTGGCCTGGCCTGGCCTGGCCTGGCCTGGCCTGGCCTGGCCTGGCCTGGCCTGGCCTGGCCTGGCCTGGCCTGGCCTGGCCTGGCCTGGCCTGGCCTGGCCTGGCCTGGCCTGGCCTGGCCTGGCCTGGCCTGGCCTGGCCTGGCCTGGCCTGGCCTGGCCTGGCCTGGCCTGGCCTGGCCTGGCCTGGCCTGGCCTGGCCTGGCCTGGCCTGGCCTGGCCTGGCCTGGCCTGGCCTGGCCTGGCCTGGCCCTGGCCTGGCCTGGCCTGGCCTGGCCTGGCCTGGCCTGGCCTGGCCTGGCCTGGCCTGGCCTGGCCTGGCCTGGCCTGGCCTGGCCTGGCCTGGCCTGGCCTGGCCTGGCCTGGCCTGGCCTGGCCTGGCCTGGCCTGGCCTGGCCTGGCCTGGCCTGGCCTGGCCTGGCCTGGCCTGGCCTGGCCTGGCCTGGCCTGGCCTGGCCTGGCCTGGCCTGGCCTGGCCTGGCCTGGCCTGGCCTGGCCTGGCCTGGCCTGGCCTGGCCTGGCCTGGCCTGGCCTGGCCTGGCCTGGCCTGGCCTGGCCTGGCCTGGCCTGGCCTGGCCTGGCCTGGCCTGGCCTGGCCTGGCCTGGCCTGGCCTGGCCTGGCCTGGCCTGGCCTGGCCTGGCCTGGCCTGGCCTGGCCTGGCCTGGCCCTGGCCTGGCCTGGCCTGGCCTGGCCTGGCCTGGCCTGGCCTGGCCTGGCCTGGCCTGGCCTGGCCTGGCCTGGCCTGGCCTGGGCCTGGCCTGGCCTGGCCTGGCCTGGCCTGGCCTGGCCTGGCCTGGCCTGGCCTGGCCTGGCCTGGCCTGGCCTGGCCTGGCCTGGCCTGGCCTGGCCTGGCCTGGCCTGGCCTGGCCTGGCCTGGCCTGGCCTGGCCTGGCCTGGCCTGGCCTGGCCTGGCCTGGCCTGGCCTGGCCTGGCCTGGCCTGGCCTGGCCTGGCCTGGCCTGGCCTGGCCTGGCCTGGCCTGGCCTGGCCTGGCCTGGCCTGGCCTGGCCTGGCCTGGCCTGGCCTGGCCTGGCCTGGCCTGGCCTGGCCTGGCCTGGCCTGGCCTGGCCTGGCCTGGCCTGGCCTGGCCTGGCCTGGCCTGGCCTGGCCTGGCCTGGCCTGGCCTGGCCTGGCCTGGCCTGGCCAACCTAACCTAACCTGGCCTAACCTGGCCTAACCTGGCCTAACCTAACCTAACCTAACCTAACCTGGCTAACCTAACCTAACCTAACCTAACCTAACCCTGGCCTAACCTGTACTGGTTAGGATGGGTTAGGTTGAGTTAGGTTAAATCAGGTGGCCTTGATTAGGTTAATTTTTTTTTTTTTTTTTTGGCGGACCATTTTTGCGCCAAAAAACTAAAATTTTGTTTTTGCCGCCGGCCGAGGCCTGCCTGAAAATACACCGACCGTCGGTAATGCAGATTCTGTTTTACCGACATGGTATCAGTCGGTAAAACAGATTTTCAATTTTATATGGGTCGGTGAAACAGATTTAAAAAAAAAAAAATTTTTTTGGCGGACCAAAATTTCTCGCGCCAAAAGGCTAAAAATTTTCGTTTTGCCGCCGGTAGCCTCGAAAATTTTACCGACCGTGGTAATGCAGATTTCTGTTTTACCGACATAGTATCGGTCGGTAAAACAGATTTTTCAATTTTATATGGGTCGGTAAAACAGATTTAAAAAAAAAAAAATTTTTTTGGCGGACAAAATTTTCGCGCCAAAAAGCTAAAATTTTGTTTTTGCCGCCGGCCGAGCTGGCAAAAATTTTACCGACCGTCGGTAATGCAGATTCCTGTTTTACCGACATGGTATCGGTCGGTAAAACAGATTTTTCAATTTTATATTGGTCGGTAAAACAGATTTAAAAAAAAAAAAAAATTTTTTTTTGGCGGACAAAATTTTTTGCGCCAAGGCTAAAAATTTTCGTTTTTGCCGCCGGCCAGAATATGCGCATACCGACCGTCGGTAATGCAGATTTCTGTTTTACCGACATGGTATCGGTCGGTAAAACAGATTTTTCAATTTTATACGGGTCGGTAAAACAGATTTTAAAAAAAAAAAAAAAAATTTTTTTTTTTTATTGGCGGATAAAATTTCGCAAAAGGCTAAAATTCTCGTTTTGCCGCCGGCCGAAACCGGCGCGAAATTTTTACCGACCGTCGGTAATGCAGATTCCTGTTTTACCGACATGGTATCGGTCGGTAAAACAGATTTTTAACTTAAAATTGGTCGGTAAGCAGATTTAAAAAAAAAAAAAAATTTTTTTTTTGACGATCAAAATTTCTTGCGCCAAAAGGCTAAAAATTTTCGTTTTTGCCGCCGGCCGAAAGCCTGCGCGAAAATTTTTACCGACTGTCGGTAATGCAGATTTTGTTTTACCGACATAGTATCGGTCGGTAAAACAGATTTTTACTTAAAATTGGTCGGTAAAACAGATTTAAAAAAAAAAAAAAAAATTTTTTTTGACGATAAATTTCTTGCGCCAAAAGGCTAAAAATTTTCGTTTTGCCGCCGGCCGAAAGCCTGCGCGAAAATTTTTACCGACTGTCGGTAATGCAGATTTTTTTACCGACATATAATCGGTCGGTAAAACAGATTTTAACTTAAAATTGGTCGGTAAAGCAGATTTAAAAAAAAAAAAAAATTTTTTTGACGATCAAAATTTCTTGCGCCAAAAGGCTAAAAATTTTCGTTTTGCCGCCGGCCGAAAGCCTGCGCGAAAATTTTTACCGACTGTCGGTAATGCAGATTCCTGTTTTACCGACATAGTATCAGTCGGTAAAACAGATTTTTTAACTTAAAATTGGTCGGTAAGCAGATTTAAAAAAAAAAAAAAAAAAATTTTTTTGATCAAAATTTCTTGCGCCAGGCTAAAATTTTCGTTTTGCCGCCGGCCGAAAGCCGGCGCGAAAATTTTTTACCGACTGTCGGTAATGCAGATTCCTGTTTTACCGACATAGTATCGGTCGGTAAAACAGATTTTTTAACTTAAAATTGGTCGGTAAAGCAGATTTAAAAAAAAAAAAAAATTTTTTTTTTTTAAAATGGTCACTTGCGCCAAGGCTAAAATTTTCGTTTTTGCCGCCGGCCGAAAGCCTGCGCGAAAATTTTTACCGACTGTCGGTAATGCAGATTTTTACCGACATATAATCGGTCGGTAAAACAGATTTTTAACTAAAATTGGTCGGTAAAGCAGATTTAAAAAAAAAAAAATTTTTTTTTTGACGATCAAATTTCTTGCGCCAAAAAATAAAATTTTCGTTTTGCCGCCGGCGAATGCGCGAAAATTTTTACCGACTGTCGGTAATGCAGATTTTTACCGACATAGTATCGGTCGGTAAAACAGATTTTTAACTTAAAATTGGTCGGTAAAGCAGATTTTAAAAAAAAAAAAATTTTTTTGACGATCAAAATTTTGCGCCAAAGGCTAAAAATTTTCGTTTTTGCCGCCGGCCGAAAGCCTGCGCGAAATTTTTACCGACTGTCGGTAATGCAGATTTTGTTTTACCGACATATAATCGGTCAGTAAAACAGATTTTTAACAAATTGGTCAGTAAAGCAGATTTAAAAAAAAAAAAATTTTTTTGACGATCAAATTTCGCGCCAAAAGGCTAAAAATTTTCGTTTTGCCGCCGGCCGAAAGCCGGCGCGAAAATTTTTAACTGGTAATGCAGATTCCTGTTTTACCGACATAGTATCGGTCAGTAAAACAGATTTTAATTTAAAATTGGTCGGTAAAGCAGATTTAAAAAAAAAAAAAATTTTTTGACGATCAAAATTTCTTGCAAAAGGCTAAAATTTTCGTTTTTGCCGCGACCAAGCTGAAAAATTTTTCCGACTGTCGAGTAATGCAGATTTTTGTTTTACCGACATAGTATCAGTCAGTAAAACAGATTTTTAACTTAAAATTGGTCGGTAAACAGATTTAAAAAAAAAAAAATTTTTTTTTTTTTGACGATCAAACCCTTGCGCCAAAAAAGCTAAAAATTTTCGTTTTTGCCGCCGGCCGAAGCCTGCGCGAAAATTTTTTACCGACTGTCGGTAATGGGAATTTTGTTTACCGACATATAATCAGTCAGTAAAACAGATTTTTTAATAAAATGGTCGGTAAAGCAGATTTAAAAAAAAAAAAAAAAAAATTTTTTTTTTTGACGATCAGAATTTTTGCGCCAAAAGGTTAAAAATTTTTTCGTTTTGCCGCCGGCGAAAGCCTGCGCGAAAATTTTTACCGACTGTTCGGTAATGCAGATTTTGTTTACCGACATATAATCAGTCGGTAAAACAGATTTTTAATTTAAAATTGGTCGGTAAAACAGATTTTAAAAAAAAGAAAATCTGCGCAGGTAGAAAGATGGGGGAATCAGTAAAAACATTTTTGTTAATAAAATTTTGTTCTATCTCTTCCCCCTGCGCTGAGGCAAACCAAAAAAAAAAAAATCTGCGCAGGTAGAAAGATGGAATCAGTAGAAACATTTTTGTTAATAAAATTTTGTTCTATCTCTCCCCTGCGCCACTGAGGGCAAAAACCAAAAAAAAAAAATCTGCGCAGGTAGAAAGATGGAATCAGTAGAAACATTTTTGTTAATAAAATTTTGTTCTATCTCTCCCCCCTGCGCCTGAGGGCAACCAAAAAAAAAAAAAAAATCTGCGCAGGTAGAAAGATGGAAAATCAGTAGAAACATTTTTGTTAATAAAATTTTGTTCTATCTCTCTCCCTGCGCTTTTGAAAAACCAAAAAAAAAAAAAAAAAAAACAATTTGGGCAGATAGAAAAACTTTGATCGTTAATATCTCGGTCCACAGGCGTCGTAGGAGTCTGATCGAAAGCTCGTTTTGAAGGGCTTGAAAGCCCGCGTCGAACAAAAAAAGCGCAATAGCCTAGCCCTTCTGGTTCGCGAGATATTTCACATTTTCGAAAAATTTGATCGTTAATATCTCGGTCCACAGGCGTCGTAGGGGTCTGATCGAAAGCTCGTTTTGAAGGGCTTGAAAGCCCGCGTCGAACAAAAAAAAGCGCAATAGCCTAGCCCTTCTGGTTCGCGAGATATTTCACATTTTCGAAAAACTTTGATCGTTAATATCTCGGTCCACAGGCGTCGTAGGGGTCTGATCGCAAGCTCGTTTTGAAGGGCTTGAAAGCCCGCGTCGAACAAAAAAAGCGCAATAGCCTAGCTCTTCTGGTTCGCGAGATATTTCACATTTTCCGAAAAACTTTGATCGTTAATATCTCGGTCCACAGGCGTCGTAGGGTCTGATCGAGCTCGTTTTGAAGGGCTTGAAAGCCCGCGTCGAACAAAAAAAAGCGCAATAGCCTAGCCCTTCTGGTTCGCGAGATATTTCACATTTTCCCAAAAACTTTGATCGTTAATATCTCGGTCCACAGGCGTCGTAGGGGTCTGATCGAAAGCTCGTTTTGAAGGGCTTGAAAGCCCGCGTCGAACAAAAAAAGCGCAATAGCCTAGCCCTTCTGGTTCGCGAGATATTTCACATTTTCCGAAAAACTTTGATCGTTAATATCTCGGTCCACAGGCGTCGTAGGGGTCTGATCGAGAGCTCGTTTTGAAGGGCTTGAAAGCCCGCGTCGAACAAAAAAAAGCGCAATAGCCTAGCCCTTCTGGTTCGCGAGATATTTCACATTTTCCGAAAAACTTTGATCGTTAATATCTCGGTCCACAGGCGTCGTAGGGTCTGATCGAGCTCGTTTTGAAGGGCTTGAAAGCCCGCGTCGAACAAAAAAAAGCGCAATAGCCTAGCCCTTCTGGTTCGCGAGATATTTCACATTTTCCGAAAAACTTTGATCGTTAATATCTCGGTCCACAGGCGTCGTAGGGGTCTGATCGAAAGCTCGTTTTGAAGGGCTTGAAAGCCCGCGTCGAACAAAAAAAGCGCAATAGCCTAGCCCTTCTGGTTCGCGAGATATTTCACATTTTCCGAAAAACTTTGATCGTTAATATCTCGGTCCACAGGCGTCGTAGGGGTCTGATCGAAAGCTCGTTTTGAAGGGCTTGAAAGCCCGCGTCGAACAAAAAAAGCGCAATAGCCTAGCCCTTCTGGTTCGCGAGATATTTCACATTTTTCGAAAAACTTTGATCGTTAATATCTCGGTCCACAGGCGTCGTAGGGGTCTGATCGAAAGCTCGTTTTGAAGGGCTTGAAAGCCCGCGTCGAACAAAAAAAGCGCAATAGCCTAGCTCTTCTGGTTCGCGAGATATTTCACATTTTCCGAAAAACTTTGATCGTTAATATCTCGGTCCACAGGCGTCGTAGGGGTCTGATCGAAAGCTCGTTTTGAAGGGCTTGAAAGCCCGCGTCGAACAAAAAAAGCGCAATAGCCTAGCTCTTCTGGTTCGCGAGATATTTCACATTTTCCGAAAAACTTTGATCGTTAATATCTCGGTCCACAGGCGTCGTAGGGGTCTGATCGAAAGCTCGTTTTGAAGGGCTTGAAAGCCCGCGTCGAACAAAAAAAAGCGCAATAGCCTAGCCCTTCTGGTTCGCGAGATATTTCACATTTTCCGTAAAACTTTGATCGTTAATATCTCGGTCCACAGGCGTCGTAGGGGTCTGATCGAAAGCTCGTTTTGAAGGGCTTGAAAGCCCGCGTCGAACAAAAAAAGCGCAATAGCCTAGCTCTTCTGGTTCGCGAGATATTTCACATTTTCCGAAAAACTTTGATCGTTAATATCTCGGTCCACAGGCGTCGTAAGGGTCTGATCGAAAGCTCGTTTTGAAGGGCTTGAAAGCCCGCGTCGAACAAAAAAAAGCGCAATAGCCTAGTCCTTCTGGTTCGCGAGATATTTCACATTTTCCGAAAAACTTTGATCGTTAATATCTCGGTCCACAGGCGTCGTAGGGTCTGATCGAAGCTCGTTTTGAAGGGCTTGAAAGCCCGCGTCGAACAAAAAAAGCGCAATAGCCTAGCTCTTCTGGTTCGCGAGATATTTCACATTTTCCGAAAAACTTTGATCGTTAATATCTCGGTCCACAGGCGTCGTAAGGGTCTGATCGAAAGCTCGTTTTGAAGGGCTTGAAAGCCCGCGTCGAACAAAAAAAGCGCAATAGCCTAGCCCTTCTGGTTCGCGAGATATTTCACATTTTCGAAAAACTTTGATCGTTAATATCTCGGTCCACAGGCGTCGTAGGGGTCTGATCGAAGCTCGTTTTGAAGGGCTTGAAAGCCCTTCAACAAGCTCAATAGACCCGACGCCTGTGGTTGGATTATAACGATCATTTCGGAAAATGTGTATCTCGCGAATTAAGACTGAGCTATTCTTTTTGTTCGACACCGTCTTCCAGCCCTTCAAAAAGTTTTCGTCAGACTTCCCGCCTGTGGGTGAGATAACGATCAGTTTTCGGAAAATGTGAAATATCTCGCAGCCAGAAAAGAACAGGCTATTGCGCTTTTTGGGCTTTCAAGCTCTTCACGAAGTTTTCGATCGAATTCCCCGCCTGTGGTGAGATTAACGATCAGGTTTTGAAAATGTTATCTCGCGACTTCAGAAAACTAAATTATTTTGCGTCAATTTACAACAATTTAATGCTATTTATTAAGTATTTTTACAATATTTTATTAATCGAATCGTTTCATGAATGTCAGTACTAATGCTGTGTTCCTATTGGTTCAAATTAATCGAATGACATTTTACACTTTTTTTGCGTTATTTATAAATTTTTGTACTAAATTATATTTTGCACGTCAATTTACAACAATTTAATGCTATTTATTAATTATTTTTACAATATTTTATTAATCGAATCGTTTCATGAATGTCAGTACTAATGCTGTGTTCCTATTGGTTAAAAATAATCGAGTGACATTTTGCACGTGTTTTTGGCGTTATTTATAAGTTTTTATACTAAATCGTATTTTGCATGTTAGTTTACAACAATTAATGCTATTTATTAATTATTTTTACAATATTTTATTAATCGAATCGTTTCATGAATGTCAGTACTAATGCTGTGTTCCTATTGGTTGAAAATAATCGAGTGACATTTTGCACGTGTTTTTGGCGTTATTTATAAGTTTTTATACTAAATCTTATTTTGCAAGTTAGTTTACAACAATTTAATGCTATTTATTAATTATTTTTACAATATTTTATTAATCGAATCGTTTCATGAATGTCAGTACTAATGCTGTGTTCCTATTGGTTGAAAATAATCGAGTGACATTTTGCACGTGTTTTTGGCGTTATTTATAAGTTTTTATACTAAATCGTATTTTGCAAGTTAGTTTACAACAATTAATGCTATTTATTAATTATTTTTACAATATTTTATTAATCGAATCGTTTCATGAATGTCAGTACTAATGCTGTGTTCCTATTGGTTGAAAATAATCAACTGACATTTTGAACGTGTTTTTGGCGTTATTTATAAATTTTATACTGAATCGTATTTTGCACGTTAATTTACAACAATTTAATGCTATTTATTAAGTATTTTTACAATATTTTATTAATCAAATCGTTTCATGAATGCCAGTATTAATGCTGTGTTTTCATTGGTGAATATTTTACGCAAAATATTTTATGCTTATTTTATTCGTTTGTGGGAGATCAACTGTTTCCTCGAGTGTCCGGTTGGATTTTTTAACTAATTTAAACAGTCTTTTTAATTCCCACAAAGTGCCAAGACTGTGCATCAACGGGAACTAATTTTTATAAAAGTTCTAAAAGTGACAGGTATGTGTTATTGATTAAAATTTAAAGCCTGAAAAACAAATATTTCTATTTGTTTTTCAGGCTTTAAACTTTATAGGCAAAAGGTACGTGACGGCAGCTAACCAAAGAAACCGTCCGGAGACCCGGGGAAGCCGCAGAAGTCTCTCTGACCATTCCTGGTGCAAGAGAAAAATCCTCGACTTACCCAGTACTCCAGATAGCACTAACACTTTGCAGAGTGAATTCAGGTATGTCATGCGTTAGAATTTAATTAGAGTACCCTCCTCTATCGTGAGGGACCGATTTTAGATTGCTCGAGAGCCTCAATTAATTAAAAAGTGAGAAAATTGTCAAAATATAACTTTAACCTCAAAGTGTCACTTATGAGATTTTTAGTTTTAATTTAAAAATACTTCTGCTTTATTTACAGGTTTGGCGCTTTGGGGACGAAAGGTTCGCGACGGAAACTAACCAAGGAAACCGTCCGAAGACCCGGGAAAGCCGCAGAAGTCTCTCTGACCATTCCTGGTGCAAGAGAAAATTCCTCGACTTACCCAGTACTCCAGATAGCACTAACACTTTGCAGAGTGAATTCAGGTATGTCATGCGTTAGAATTTAATTAGAGTACCCTCCTCTATCGTGAGGGACCGATTTTAGATTGCTTAAGAGCTTCAATTAATTAAAAGTTAGAAAATAGTCAAAATATAACTTTAACCTCAATGTGTCACTTATGAGATTTTTAGTTTTAATTTAAAAATACTTCTGCTTTATTTACAGGTTTGGCGCTTTGGGGACGAAAGGTTCGCGACGGAAACTAACCAAGGAAACCGTTTGGAGACCCGGGAAAGCCGCAGAAGTCTCTCTGACCATTCCTGGTGCAAGAGAAAATTCCTCGACTTACCCAGTACTCCAGATAGCACTAACACTTTGCAGAGTGAATTCAGGTATGTCATGCGTTAGAATTTAATTAGAGTACCCTCCTCTATCGTGAGGGACCGATTTTAGATTGCTCAAGAGCCTCAATTAATTAAAAAGTGAGAAAATAGTCAAAATATAACTTTAACCTCAATGTGTCACTTATGATTTTTAGTTTTAATTTAAAAATACTTCTGCTTTATTTACAGGTTTGGCGCTTTGGGGACGAAAGGTTCGCGACGGAAACTAACCAAGGAAACCGTCCGGAGACCCGGGAAAGCCGCAGAAGTCTCTCTGACCATTCCTGGTGCAAGAGAAAAATCTTCGACTTACCCAGTATTCCAGATAGCACTAACACTTTGCAGAGTGAATTCAGGTATGTCATGCGTTAGAATTTAATTAGAGTACTTTCCTCTATCGTGAGGGACCGATTTTAGATTGCTCGAGAGCCTCAATTAATTAAAAAGTGAGAAAATAGTCAAAATATAACTTTAACCTCAAAGTGTCACTTATGAGATTTTTAGTTTTAATTTAAAAATACTTCTGCTTTATTTACAGGTTTGGCGCTTTGGGGACGAAAGGATCGCGACGAAAACTAACTAAGAAAACCGTCCGGAGACCCGGGGAAGCCGCAGAAGTCTCTCTGACCATTCCTGGTGCAAGAGAAAAATCCTCGACTTACCCAGTACTCCAGATAGCACTAACACTTTGCAGAGTGAATTCAGGTATGTCATGCGTTAGAATTTAATTAGAGTACCCTCCTCTATCGTGAGGGACCGATTTTAGATTGCTCGAGAGCCTCAATTAATTAAAAAGTGAGAAAATAGTCAAAATATAACTTTAACCTCAAAGTGTCACTTATGAGATTTTTAGTTTTAATTTAAAAATACTTCTGCTTTATTTACAGGTTTGGCGCTTTGGGGACGAAAGGTTCGCGACGAAAACTAACCAAGGAAACCGTCCGGAGACCCGGGAAGCCGCAGAAGTCCCTCTGACCATTCCTGGTGCAAGAGAAAATTCTTCGACTTACCCAGTACTCCAGATAGCACTAACACTTTGCAGAGTGAATTCAGGTATGTCATGCGTTAGAATTTAATTAGAGTACCCTCCTCTATCGTGAGGGACCGATTTTAGATTGCTCTAGAGCCTCAGTTAATTAAAAAGTGAGAAAATTGTCAAAATATAACTTTAACCTCAAAGTGTCACTTATGAGATTTTTAGTTTTAATTTAAAAATACTTCTGCTTTATTTACAGGTTTGGCGCTTTGGGGACGAAAGGTTCGCGACGGAAACTAACCAAGGAAACCGTCCGAGACCCAGGAAAGCCGCAGAAGTCTCTCTGACCATTCCTGGTGCAAGAGAAAATTCCTCGACTTACCCAGTACTCCAGATAGCACTAACACTTTGCAGAGTGAATTCAGGTATGTCATGCGTTAGAATTTAATTAGAGTACCCTCCTCTATCGTGAGGGACCGATTTTAGATTGCTCGAGAGCCTCAATTAATTAAAAAGTGAGAAAATAGTCAAAATATAACTTTAACCTCAAAGTGTCACTTATGAGATTTTAAGTTTTAATTTAAAAATACTTCTGCTTTATTTACAGGTTTGGCGCTTTGGGGACGAAAGGTTCGCGACGGAAACTAACCAAGGAAACCGTCCGGAGACCTGGGGAAGCCGCAGAAGTCTCTCTGACCATTCCTGGTGCAAGAGAAAATTCCTCGACTTACCCAGTACTCCAGATAGCACTAACACTTTGCAGAGTGAATTCAGGTATGTCATGCGTTAGAATTTAATTAGAGTACCCTCCTCTATCGTGAGGGACCGATTTTAGATTGCTCGAGAGCCTCAATTAATTAAAAAGTGAGAAAATTGTCAAAATATAACTTTAACCTCAATGTGTCACTTATGAGATTTTTAGTTTTAATTTAAAAATACTTCTGCTTTATTTACAGGTTTGGCGCTTTGGGGACGAAAGGTTCGCGACGGAAACTAACCAAGGAAACCGTCCGGAGACCCGGGAAGCCGCAGAAGTCTCTCTGACCATTCCTGGTGCAAGAGAATTCCTCGACTTACCCAGTACTCCAGATAGCACTAACACTTTGCAGAGTGAATTCAGGTATGTCATGCGTTAGAATTTAATTAGAGTACCCTCCTCTATCGTGAGGGACCGATTTTAGATTGCTCGAGAGCCTCAATTAATTAAAAAGTGAGAAAATTGTCAAAATATAACTTTAACCTCAATGTGTCACTTATGAGATTTTTAGTTTTAATTTAAAAATACTTCTGTTTTATTTACAGGTTTGGCGCTTTGGGGACGAAAGGTTCGCGACGGAAACTAACCAAGGAAACCGTCCGGAGACCCGGGGAAGCCGCAGAAGTCTCTCTGACCATTCCTGGTGCAAGAGAAAAATCCTCGACTTACCCAGTAGTGTTTTTTCGTGGCGTCGCCGGCAGATTTCGCAGATCCGCTTCTCGGTAACATCGCGGAGTTTTAAATAATTTTAAGTAGTACGTAATTCGAGTCACCGAATTGTGTATGGTCCGACATTTTCAAGGTATAATGTATTGTAAATTTTTAATGTACAATGCATCAAAAATTTCCGTCCCACTTTAACAGACTGCGGACTGTCGGTTGTATATACTTTTAATATTTTCTGAGTACAACCGGTGTGGTTAAAAATTTTTGATGCATTCTACACATCTTTTATTTCAAAGCAATATAATATTAGTACAAAAAAATACATGTAATATATGTATACAGGCGCGCGCCTGTATTTTAATTAAAGGTATTTAATTTATTAAATAAAGAAATTGTAAAAAAAGCATGCGACTTGCCAATCTGCATAAATTTCGGCGGAGTTGGTGAGTTGTGCCGGTGACTGTAACATAAAAAGGAAAAGAATTATGTAGACATGCCAGTTAGTCAATAAGATTAATATAAAAATGTAAAGGTTTTCTTTTAATAAAGATTTTATTTAAAAAATTAATGCTTACCTAAAAGTTGCTCCGCCGTAGCAGGATGCCCCCCGGGCCTGCTCCTCCTCTCAGATGGGAGGTCGTCGTCGTCGTCGAGTCATCTTTTCGCGCACTGGAAACTCTCGCGAAATACTGTCATTAACCACTAACGCTATCACTCATAATTTAAATTATCACTCGTTAGTTTACATTATCACTCATAGTTTAAATTATTATTAAAACACGGCACCCCGTATTATAAACGAAAACGCGACACTGTACACTCACACTCACTCACTCATAATATTCACCGCGCTTTTTATTACACTATGACTTATATTCACCGCGCACTTCATAACACTATGACTCATATTCATCGCGCACTTTATTACACTATCACTCATACCTAGTTTAAATTATTACAAAACAAGGAAAAATTGTTCGAATAGGACTTTAAAACTACTAAAATACGCGTCGCACAATCCGGCGTAACGCGAATCTCTCAAGCAGCAGATGCCAATTTCCCGAATTGCGTGCAGTAGCGCACGCACTATCAGTCACGTCTAACGAAACAGAAAACGACACTCCGCGAGGGACCGACGAATACTCCGGGCTGTACGACGATCCATTAAAAAATAAATTAAAAACGCGAATTACTATATGCCGAAAGCGCGAAACAATATTCCGATTACGAGAAAAGCGACCTTGTTTTGTAATAACTTAAACACGGCACCCCGTATTATAAACGAAAACGCGACACTGTACACTCACATTTACACTCACTCACATAATATTCACCGCGCACTTCATAACACTATGACTCATATTCACCGCGCACTTTATTACACTATCACTCATACCTAGTTTAAATTATTATAAAACAAGGAAAAATTGTTCGAATAAGAATTTAAAACTACTAAAATACGCATCGCACAATCCGGCGTAACGCGAATCTCTCAAGCAGCAGATGCCAATTTCCCGAATTGCGTGCAGTAGCGCACGCACTATCAGTCACGGCTAACGAAACAGAAAACGACACTCCGCGAGGGACCGACGAATACTCCGGGCTGTACGACGATCAATTAAAAAATAAATTGAAAACGCGAATTACTATAACCCGAAAGCGCGAAACAATATTCCGATCACGAGAAAAGCGACCTTGTTTTATAATAACTTAAACACGGTACCCCGTATTATATACGAAAACGCGACACTGTACACTCACACTCACTTACATAATATTCACCGCGCACTTTATTACACTATGACTCATATTCACCGCGCACTTCATAACACTATGACTCATATTCATCGCGCACTTTATTACACTATGACTCATAGCTTAAATTATTATAAAACAAGAAAAAATTGTTTAAATAAAAATTTAAAACTACTAAAATACGCATCGCACAATCCGGCGTAACGCGAATCTCTCAAGCAAAAGATGCCGTTTCCCGAATTGCATGTAATAGTAGTGACCGGCAATAATAGCATGACTCAATGCGGCAACGGCGACTAACGCGCGTAAGCTAGGGTAGAGTGCGTCAGGCCTTACCGCGGATCGCGTACGTGAGTCCTGAAGTACCGAAAGAAACGAGAAAACGAGGGAAAAGTTGGAGGAAGGCATCTTCATGCTCTGTTCTGTTCGCGACCGTACATGTGAGAGAGAACGCACGAGTGATCACTAAGAAATCATTAGAGGCGCCTATAATGATTTCTTAGCGATCACTCATGCGTTCTCTCTCACACGGATCGCGAACAGAACATCAAGATGCCTTCCTCAACTTTTCCTCGTTCTCTCGCTCTTCACTCAAGGTTCACGCACACGATCCGCGGTAGGCTCTGCCACCTAGCTCACGCGCGTTAGCCACTTTGCCACAATGTCAAGTCATCATACCGGTCACTGTACTATTAGCACGTCTTACCAGACAGAAAATCGACACTCCGCAAGAGATAACGCGTACTCTGGCTGTACGACGATTAATTAAAAAATAAATTGAAACGCGAATTATTATATCCCGAAAGCGCGAAACAATATTCCGATTACGAAAAAGCATTCTTGTTTTATGATAAAATAACGTTCTCCGCGCACTAGATCACTCGCGGGATATTCACGACACTTCCGTTAAATCTTTAAACACGACCCTGAGACGTAAGCGCGGTCTAACTGTCACTTTAATACTTCGGTCGGTGTAACAAACGACACAAAACTTGCACGAAGCACCGGTATAAAACGCGCCGCGATATAAAATATTCCTATCGCGGTAGACACTCGCGGGATAGTCCACGACACTTCCTATTAACCTTGAATCCCGACACAAGAATCTAACTGTCACTTCAAGCGAGGTCCACGTCACCTTGTTGCGCGGTCAAAAGTCGTTGGTAGAATGACCGCGAAAACTTCCCCCAACACCTTCAATGTTTTCCCTACTATCGCGCAGGATATTCTTTACCCCCTTGTGTTACCCCCACCGGAGGTATTCACTATCTCGCTTTATCTCTACCGTTATTCAAAACGCGCGACCACTTTTTTCGTTAAATTTTAGATTTCTGCACAAAGCATCGGTATAAAACGGGCCGCGATATAAAACATTCCTACCGCGGTAGACACTCGCAGGATAGTCCACGACACTTTCTATTAACCTTGGATCCCGACACAAAAATCTAACTGTCACTTCAAGCAAGGTATACGTCACCTTGTTGCTCGGTCAAAAGTCGTCGGTAGAATGACCGCGGAAACTTCCCCAACACCTACCATTTTCCCTATGTCGTTTCATGAATGTCAGTACTAATGCTGTGTTCCTATTGGTTGAAATTTATTGAGTGACATTTTGCACGTGTTTTTGGCGCAATTTATAAATTTTTATACTAAATCGTATTTTGCAAGTTAGTTTACAACAATTAATGCTATTTATTAATTATTTTTACAATATTTTATTAATCGAGTCGTTTCATGAATGTCAGTACTAATGCTGTGTTCCTATTGGTTGAAAATAATCAAGTGACATTTTGCACGTGTTTTGGCGTTATTTATAAATTTTTATACTAAAACGTATTTTGCAAGTTAGTTTACAACAATTAATGCTATTTATTAATTATTTTTACAATATTTTATTAATCGAGTCGTTTCATGAATGTCAGTACTAATGCTGTGTTCCTATTGGTTGAAAATAATCAAGTGACATTTGCACGTGTTTTTGGCGTCATTTATAAATTTTTATACTAAATCGTATTTTGCAAGTTAGTTTACAACAATTTAATGCTATTTATTAATTATTTTTACAATATTTTATTAATCGAATCGTTTCATGAATGTCAGTACTAATGCTGTGTTCCTATTGGTTGAAAATAATCAACTGACATTTTGAACGTGTTTTTGGCGTTATTTATAAGTTTTTATACTAAATCGTATTTTGCAAGTTAGTTTACAACAATTAATGCTATTTATTAATTATTTTTACAATATTTTATTAATCGAATCGTTTCATGAATGTCAGTACTAATGCTGTGTTCCTATTGGTTGAAAATAATCAACTGACATTTTGAACGTGTTTTTGGCGTTATTTATAAATTTTTATACTGAATCGTATTTTGCACGTTAATTTACAACAATTTAATGCTATTTGT
This sequence comes from Cardiocondyla obscurior, assembly GCF_019399895.1. Lineage (NCBI taxonomy): Eukaryota > Metazoa > Arthropoda > Insecta > Hymenoptera > Formicidae > Cardiocondyla > Cardiocondyla obscurior. The sequence continues at coordinate 6,573,946 of NC_091875.1, read as the reverse complement.
TAAGTATTTTTACAATATTTTATTAATCAAATCGTTTCATGAATGCCAGTATTAATGCTGTGTTTCCATTGGTGAATATTTTACGCGAAATATTTTATGCTTATTTTATTCGTTTGTGGGAGATCAACTGTTTCCTCGAGTGTCCGGTTGGATTTTTTAACTAATTTAAACCGTCTTTTTTATTCCCACAAAGTGCCAAGACTGTGCATCAACGGAAACTAATTTTTATAAAAGTTTTAAAAGTGACAGGTATGTGTTATTGATTAAAGTTTAAAGTCAGAAAAACAAATATTTCTATTTGTTTTACAGGCTTTAAACTTTATACGCAAAAGATACGTGACGGCAGCTAACCAACGAGACCATCCGGAGTTCCGGGGAAGCCGCAGAAGTCTCTCTGACCATTCCTGGTGCAAGAGAAAAATCCTCGACTTACCTAGTACCACAGATAGCACTAACACTTTGCAGAGTGAATTCAGGTAAGTCATGCGTTAGAATTTAATTAGAGTACCCTCCTCTATCGTGAGGGACCGATTTTAGATTGCTCGAGAGCCTCAATTAATTAAGAAGTGAGAAAATAGTCAAAATATAACTTTAATTTCAATGTGTCACTTATGAGATTTTTAGTTTTAATTTAAAAATACTTCTGCTTTATTTACAGGTTTGGCGCTTTGGGGACGAAAGGTTCGCGACGGAAACTAACCAAAGAAATCGTCCGGAGACCCGGGGAAGCCGCAGAAGTCCCTCTGACCATTCCTGGTGCAAGAGAAAAATCCTCGACTTACCCAGTACCACAGATAGCACTAACACTTTGCAGAGTGAATTCAGGTATGTCATGCGTTAGAATTTAATTAGAGTACCCTCCTCTATCGTGAGGGACCGATTTTAGATTGCTCGAGAGCCTCAATTAATTAAAAAGTGAGAAAATAGTCAAAATATAACTTTAACCTCAATGTGTCACTTATGAGATTTTTAGTTTTAATTTAAAAATACTTCTGCGTTATTTACAGGTTTGGCGCTTTGGGGACGAATGGTTCGCGACAAAAACTAACCAAGGAAACCGTCCGGAGACTCGGGGAAGCCGCAGAAGTCTCTCTGACCATTCCTGGTGCAAGAGAAAATTCCTCGACTTACCCAGTACTCCAGATAGCACTAACACTTTGCAGAGTGAATTCAGGTAAGTCATGCGTTAGAATTTAATTAGAGTACCCTCCTCTATCGTGAGGGACCGATTTTAGATTGCTCGAGAGCCTCAATTAATTAAGAAGTGAGAAAATAGTCAAAATATAACTTTAACCTCAATGTGTCACTTATGAGATTTTTAGTTTTAATTTAAAAATACTTCTGCTTTATTTACAGGTTTGGCGCTTTGGGGACGAAAGGTTCGCGACGGAAACTAACCAAAGAAATCGTCCGGAGACCCGGGGAAGCTGCAGAAGTCCCTCTGATAATTTTTGGTGCAAGAGAAAAATCCTCGACTTACCCAGTACCACAGATAGCACTAACACTTTGCAGAGTGAATTCAGGTATGTCATGCGTTAGAATTTAATTAGAGTACCCTCCTCTATCGTGAGGGACCGATTTTAAATTGCTCGAGAGCCTCAATTAATTAAAAAGTGAGAAAATAGTCAAAATATAACTTTAACCTCAAAGTGTCACTTATGAGATTTTTAGTTTTAATTTAAAAATACTTCTGCTTTATTTACAGGTTTGGCGCTTTGGGGACGAAAGGTTCGCGACGGAAACTAACCAAGGAAACTGTCCGAAGACCCGGGAAAGCCACAGAAGTCTCTCTGACCATTCCTGGTGCAAGAGAAAAATCCTCGACTTACTTAGTACTCCAGATAGCACTAACACTTTGCAGAGTGAGTTCAGGCTTCTAAGTTAAATTTCAGACTAAAATTCGGTTTATTTAAGTGTAGTAGAGTGTTCTAAATACAATTGAATTATTCTGTTAACTGTAAATAATTTTTATTTCAGATTTTGGTGATTGGTGTTCTGTGAGAGTCACAGAAGTTTCACTGCACTTGAACAAGTTGTGAAAATAGTTCTGCGTTTTCCTCGAGTGCCCGGTTGGATTTTTCATTAAATTTGAACCTGTCTTTTGCTGCTTAAAAAGTTCCAAGGCTCTACATGGACGGGAACTATTTTTTATAAGTGTTTTAAAAGTGACAGGTATGTGTTTGAGGTTAAAAGTGGAGATAATGTTAAATTAATTTTTTTGAAGCCTTTAAGTTAAATTTATGACTTGAATTTGGTTTATTTAAGTGTATTAGAGTGTTTTAATTACAATTTTATTATTCTCTTAACTGTAAATAATTTTATATTTCAGATATCTTGTGATTGAGACGCTTGATGGGCCACTGAATATATTGCTGTGCTTCAGGATTTTGTAAAAAATGTTCTGGTGCATCCTCGATTGTCCCGTTGGATTTTCCATCAAATTTGAACATTATTCTTGCTGCCCAAAAAGTTTCAAGCCTGTGAATCGACGGGAAGTATTTTTAATAAGCGTTTGAAAAGTGACAGGTATGTGTTTGAGGTTAAAAGTGGAGATATTGTTAAAATAATTTTTTTGAAGCCTCTTAGTTAAATTTCTGATTAAAATTTGGTTTATTTAAGTGTACTAGAATGTTTTAAATACAATGTAATTATTCTCTTAACTGTGAAAAATTATATCTTTCAGATTCTTGGTGAGTGGTGTTCTGCGAGGGTCACAGATGTTTCACTGCACTTCTACAGCTTGTGAAATTAGTTCTGCGTATTCCTCGAGTGCCCCGTCGGATTTTTATGAAATTTGAACCTCCTTTTGCTGCCCAAAAAGTTCCAAGGCTCTACATGGACGGGAACTATTTTTTATAAGTGTTTTAAAAGTGACAGGTATGTGTTTTAGGTTAAAAGTTGAGATATTCATAAATAAATTTTTTTGGAGCTTCTTAGTTAAATTTCTGACATAAATTTGGTTTATTTAAGTGTACTAGAATGTTTTAAATGCAATGTAATTATTCTCTTAACTGTGAAAAATTATATCTTTCAGATTCTTGGTGAGTGGTGTTCTGCGAGGGTCACAGATGTTTCACTGCACTTCTACAGCTTGTGAAATTAGTTCTGCGTATTCCTCGAGTGCCCCGTCGGATTTTTTATGAAATTTGAACCTCCCTTTTGCTGCCCAAAAAGTTCCAAGGCTCTACATGGACGGGAACTATTTTTTATAAGTGTTTTAAAAGTGACAGGTATGTGTTTTAGGTTAAAAGTTTAGATATTCATAAATAAATTTTTTTGGAGTTTCTTAGTTAAATTTCTGACATAAATTCGGTTTATTTAAGTGTACTAGAATGTTTTAAATACAATTTAATTATTCTCTTAACTGTGAAAAATTATATATTCCAGATTCTTGGTGAGTGGTGTTCTGCGAGAGTCACAGATGTTTCACTGCACTTCTACAGCTTGTGAAAATAGTTCTGCGTATTCCTCGAGTGCCCCGTCGGATTTTGTGAAATTTGAACCTCCCTTTGCTGCCCAAAAGTTCCAAGGCTCTACATGGACGGGAACTATTTTTTATAAGTGTTTTAAAAGTGACAGGTATGTGTTTTAGGTTAAAAGTTTAGATATTCATAAATAAATTTTTTTGGAGCTTCTTAGTTAAATTTCTGACATAAATTCGGTTTATTTAAGTGTACTAGAATGTTTTAAATACAATTAAATTATTCTTTTAACTGTGAAAAATTATATATTCCAGATTCTTGGTGAGTGGTGTTCTGCGAGGGTCACAGATGTTTCACTGCACTTCTACAGCTTGTGAAAATAGTTCTGCGTATTTCTCGAGTGCCCCGTCGGATTTTTTATTAAATTTGAACTTCCCTTTTGCTGCTCAAGAAGTTCCAAGGCTCTACATGGACGGGAACTATTTTTATAAGACTTTTAAAAGTTACAGGTATGTGTTTGAGGTTAAAAATGGAAATATTGTTAATTAAATTATTTTCAGGCTTTTAAGTTGAATTTTTAAGTTAATTTTAGTTTTGTTGAGTGTATTTGAGTGTTTTAATTACAATTTAATATTTTTTCAAACTGTAAATAAATTTATATTTTAGTTGTTTGGTGATTTGAGTGCTGCGAGGGTCGCAGAAGTTTCACTGTGCTTCTACAGTCTGGCAAAAAAGTTCTGCTGATTTCTGGACGGTTTCGTTGGATTTTTTATTTAATTTGAAGTCTTTTCTTGCTTTACAAAAAGTGCCAAGCCTGTACATCATCGGGAAATAATTTTTATAAGACTTATAAAAAGTGACAGGTATGTGTTTTAGGTTAAAAGTAAAGTTACACTTAAATAAATTATTTTCAGGCTCTTAAGTTTAATTTTTGACTTAAATACGGCTTTATTTAGTGTAGTAGAGTGTTTTAATTACATTTTAATTATTCTCTTAATTGTAATTAATTTTATATTCTAGATTCTTGGTGATTGGAGTTCTGCGAGGGTCACATAAGTTTTACTGCACTTGAACAGTTTGTGAAAATAGTTCTGCGTTTTCCTCGAGTGCCCGGTTGGATTTTTTATCAAATTTAAATCTTTCTCTTGCTGCCCAAAAAGGTCCAAGGCTCTACATCGACGGGAACTATTTTTTATAAGTGTTTTAAAAGTGACAGGTATGTGTTTGAGGTTAAAAGTGGAGATAATGTTAAATTAATTTTTTTGAAGCCTTTAAGTTAAATTTATGACTTGAATTTGGTTTATTTAAGTGTATTAGAGTGTTTTAATTACAATTTTATTATTCTCTTAACTGTAAATAATTTTATATTTCAGATATCTTGTGATTGAGACGCTTGATGGGCCACTGAATATATTGCTGTGCTTCAGGATTTTGTAAAAAATGTTCTGGTGCATCCTCGATTGTCCCGTTGGATTTTCCATCAAATTTGAACATTATTCTTGCTGCCCAAAAAGTTTCAAGCCTGTGAATCGACGGGAAGTATTTTTAATAAGCGTTTGAAAAGTGACAGGTATGTGTTTGAGGTTAAAAGTGGAGATATTGTTAAAATAATTTTTTTGAAGCCTCTTAGTTAAATTTCTGATTAAAATTTGGTTTATTTAAGTGTACTAGAGTGTTTTAAATACAATTAAATTATTGTCTTAACTGTAAATAATTTTATATTTCAGATATCTTGTGATTGCAACGCTTGAAGGGCCACAGAATATATTGCTGTGCTTTAGGATTTTTTAAAAAGTGTTCTGGTGCATCCTCGATTGTCCCGTTGGATTTTCCATTAAATTTGAACCTTATTCTTGCTGTCCAAACAGTTCCAAGTCTGTGAATCGACGGGAAGTATTTTTAATAAGCGTTAGAAAAGTGACAGGTATGTGTTTGAGGTTAAAAGTGGAGATATTGTTAAAATAATTTTTTTGAAGCTTTTTAGTTAAATTTCTGACTAAAATTTGGTTTATTTAAGTGTATTAGAGTGTTTTAATTACAATTAAATTATTCTCTTAACTGTAAATAATTTTATATTTCAGATATCTTGTGATTGAAACGCTTGGAGGGCCGCAGAATATATTGCTGTGCTTCAGAACTTTGTAAAAAATGTTCTGCAGCATTCACGACGGTTCCGTTGAATTTTTTATCAATTTTGAAGCTCCTTCTTGCTGCCCAAAAAGTGCCAAACCTGTACAACGACGTGAACTATTTTTATTAAGGGTTTGAAAAGTGACAGGTACGTGTTATAGGTTAAATGTAGAGTGACTCTTAAATAAATTATTTTCAGGCATTCAAGTTCAATTTTTAACTTTAATTCTGTTTTATTTAATGTAGTAGAGTGTTCTAATTACAATTTAATATTTCTCCTAACTGTAAATAAATTTATATTTTATTTTGCTTGTGATTGGAGAGTTGTGAGAGTCACAAAAGTTTTTCTGTGCTTCTAGACATTGTCAAAAAAGTTCTGCTGCTTTCTCAGGGGTTCCGTTGGATTTTCTATCAAATTTGATCGTTCTTCTTGCTGCCCAAAAAGTTTTAAGCCTGTGAATCGACGGGAACTATTTTTATTAAGACTTTAAAAAAGTGACAGGTATGAATGTATGAATGGCAGTATTAATGCTGTGTTCCTATTGGTTGAAAAAATCGAGTAATATTTTACGCTTGTTTTTCGAGTTATTTATATGTTGTTATACTCAATCGTATTTTGCACGTTAATTTACAATAATTTAATGCTATTTATTAAGTATTTTTACAATATTTTATCAATCGAGTCGTTTCATGAATGTCAGTACTAATGCTGTGTTTGGACTTTGAATAAATTATACGTTTGATTTTAGGTTAAGAGTTTTATTATGTAATATATGTATGCTTATTGTATGTATTGTATGTATATATTGATTATTTTTACAAGTTTTTTTTATTATTTCTCCATCTTTATACATGATTTTTATTGTGTAGCAATCATTTGCAATGGTTTCTACATGGGAAGATTTTTATGCAAAGCATCCACCTCCTCAGGACTTGACACAGAATGAACAGGCATTGAAAGAATTTACTAGAAAGCATCTTGAGACAGAGAACAAAGTGGTACTGGTAACTGTGAGTTCATGATTTAACCTTATAAAGTGTGATTTTTTATGATATTCTAATATTTAACATTGTAGAGTGGAGGTACGACAGTACCCTTGGAACATAATACAGTAAGATTTGTAGATAATTTCAGTGCAGGCACAAGAGGCTCGGTTTCAGCGGAATACTTCTTGGAGCAAGGCTATTCAGTTATTTTCATGTATAGGTAATTATATTTTATATATATTTTACATATATTTAAATATATATTTTATATACATTTTATATATATTTTACATACAACATAATTAATATTATCTTTTGTATTTTTAGAATCAAATCTTTGGAACCATTTTCGAGACACTTTATAGGTCAAAAGTTTTTAGACTTGCTTAAAATATCTGGTAATAATGAAAATTCTGTTATCACAGGTGAGTTATAGAAAATAATTAATCATATATAATTTTACACAATTGATCCAGATAGATTAAATGTCATTATTATATACGGTATTTATTTTTACAGTATTGCCAGAATATACAGAAAAGGTAGCTACAGTACTACGAAAGTATAGAGAGGCATTTGATAAAAAAAAATTGCTCCAACTTACTTTTACAACTCTCTCCGAATATCTCTGGCTTCTTCGATCTGCTTGCCAAGCATTAGCACCTCTAGAAGACAAAGCTATATTATATTTAGCAGCTGCAGTCTCTGATTTTTACATTCCTTCCAATGAAATGGTAAATATATTATTCAAATCAGTCTTATTTGTCAAATATAACATATTCAATTTTAATGTTATATAAATTTTTCTTTTAGTCAGTCCATAAAATTTCATCTAGCGGACCACCAACTATATCACTTCAATTAGTACCAAAAATTTTAGCCCCATTAGTAAATTTGTGGGTACCAAAAGCATTTGTAGTTTCGTTTAAGTTAGAAACTGACGAAAGCTTGCTGATTCCTAAAGCAAGAACTGCTCTCAATAAATATAATCATAATGTAAGTAATTATTTTAATATATATAAAGTCTTTTTTTCCCTCAAATATATTTAAATTTTGAATTTTGTCTTCCAGCTTGTAATAGCCAACATGTTACAAACTAGAAAGCAACAAGTGATAATTGTAAGCAAAGAAACTAATTACGTCTTGTCTCTTACAAATGAACAATTAGACAATGGAGACGAAATTGAACAATTAATCGTGAAAGATCTCATTGAAAAACATATAAAATTTATACGTTCTAAACCAACTAGTTAATCAGCTCCAAGCTGTAACATGTTTTACATCTAGTTAATTACTTTTCTGAAAAAAATTTTATTAACAATTAATTTCTTTCTACTTTTAATTTATTAACGAAATTGTACGTTGTTACAATTTTAATGGCAATGGGATACTCGGGTTTAATATACTATACTATGATATTGTATATACATATCAACGTTATAAAGCAATATATAAATATATAAGAATTAAGTTACATATCGCTATTTTACACAACAAATATGTAATTAAATTTTTATACAAATTAAAATAGATGAAATACCTAAATATATTATAAAAATAATTTACTGTAACCTTATTAATTTATTTATGTAAATTATGTATTGCATATTCATAAAATATTCGAATGTTTCTTATTATTATTATTATTATTATTATTGTTGTTGTTAAATGTTACGTTATCAAATTTGTATATAAATACATCTTATACAATAAAGAAAAAAGGTTTAACTTTTAAGACTAGATAATAACATGTTAATCTTATCAATGAATTGTCTATCGGATGAGCTGCATTGTGCTAGCACAAATGTGAGAGCCGCAGTATCCTTCTGTTCGTACGCTGTTTGCGCTGCTTCGCTAAGTAAACTGCAGAATTACAATAATAATAATTACATATTAATATGTTTTACACATTTTATTTGCATTTCAAATAATAAATGTGGTAGCTACTTACTTTAATTTTACTAGATATTTTACTTTGAGATCTTCTTTAACTTTGGTTAAATATTTTCTTGCTTCTAATTTTTCATTATACTTGAGACATTCATCTATAAACGGCTTTAACATGGAAATTATTGAAAAGTTATTTGTCACATCGATAAATTGTACATAACTACATAAAAACAAAGCAATTTTATTATTTATTATTACCTCATAACCAATGGGAGACTTTTTACTTTTGGAAAACTTTTCTAAATCGTTCCATAATCCTTTTTCTGCTAGGCATTGTATTCTTAACCACCAATATCTAAAATATTCACATTGTATAATATGAAAAAATATAATAATTTGTTTAAAGTTATAAAGATTTTTGTGTACCTTCGATCTGGTATTTTATATTCGGATCGCAACTTATCTGCTAATTTCAACTCGTTGCGCAATAATAATACTTTCACAGTGTCATGTAGAGGCTTCCCTATAACTGATTCACGTAACGTGTCCTCTAACGATCTTTGATACTTCAACAGTTTTATCTGTTCTTCTGTCAACGATGCGTTAGTATCATTACGAGCTAATCTGAAATTTTCCTGAGCAGATTGCAGTAATGCATCTCTCGACATTATATTCTAAAAATATATAATATACATTTATCTGTTATCTGTCATAACATTTTTTTACAGTTAATATGGTTTTTATTATTACCAATAATTAAAAAAAAATTGTACTAACTTTTCGTTGATAACTTTCAGTTATAAACCACACTGCTTGTGAATGGAAATCGTCGTATTGATTGTAGATATCACGCAATGTCTCTCTATTATGGCTCTGGCAATATTTAATATACAATGCCATTGCTAGAGGACAATGCATTATAGACATCTAAATTAAAAGTTAGTTATAAAAGAACACGTAATTATTTACGCTTGAAATAAAGTATTATTTACTTACTTGAAAATCTCCAAGAGTCATGTTTTCTCTGAGATGAAGAATAACAGTGTAAACTAAATCTGTATTACCACTTTCCACTGCTTTATGCAGCGCAGCACGTTCTTCGCCAAGTGTCAAGAGCAAAGGTACTTGTTGATGCGCACGTGGTTCGTAATCGATTAACTGAAAAGATGATTGTATATAAATAATTTCTCGCAGTAAAGTGTATAATATTTAATACATTATTTATATATATACTTTAATAGCCAATTGTTTTCGTCCACAATCCGCTGCTCTTTTTGCAATTTCGCTATATGAAACACCAGGAGCATATCCCAATTTATCAGCGATTTCTTCTGCTATTTGTTCCTTATCTAATTGTGTTTGTTTCACCTATAAAATCAATTAATATCAATTAATAAAGAAATATATATTTTTTTAATTATTTGTAAAATTTTGCTCGTTATTTATATTACTTTGTAGCAAGCCCAATGTGCCAATATTCTGCTTTCTCCATCGATCTCAGGTAATTGTAAATGCCGCGCTATTTGTATGCTTAAATAATAATGTCTTCGTGCTACCAGCCGATCTAATAGCACTTGATTCGTAAGAATGTTAAATCTAATATCATTAAGGATTGTCATTGGTTGTAATAAGTATTAAAAAAAAAAAAAAAAAAATAATAATAATAATAATAATAATAATGTATACATAAAGAATTCTTGCACAACATATATCGACTGCATACAAAAAGATACTGCGTATATGTTAATGGAATTCCCACAGCAGGATGTCTCACTGCATTCAAAACTCTCAAAATTCTACACATTTGAACGTAATATTCCGAATCTATTGTTTTACTGAATCCTTTTCCAAACTTGGCAGCCTGACGAAAAATTCACAATGTTAAATATTGTTAATGTATCAACACGTATGTTTATTCAACTTACTCGCATTAGAATTTTTTGCGTTTCGAAATCAAATTCATGACTAGCACCATCGATACACGCTCTTATTGCTGTATCTAATTTATCCTTCACTAAATCTATATAGCTGTCGGCCTTGTGACTCTTTTTCTGAAATTGCTTAGAAGCTTCTAAAAGATAGGAAGCAGGATCCGTTGAATTGATTCTAAATATTCTTTGCACGACGTTTGGTACTTTCTGTATCATTTCGTGAGAACTGCTTGATAATACACGTACTCCATCGATCTCTGGGATCAAATGTAATGGACCATCGTAATTGTATATTATAGTATCAGCCGTACGTCCCACTACCATTATCGTACTATTCCAGCTACATACTACAGCTTCCGTGCCACACCTACAAGTGTTTATCAAATTCTATTATTATATTAAAAAATTTATATCTCACACCGTTTGAGTAATCGTTACTAACCAAGCTACATTTGCAAGAGGCTCCTTCATATTTGTGTAACACTCGCAATACTTTTCTCTGAAGTCTATTGAACCAATATACAAATGTCCAGTATCTGAATAAAGTGCAATATGCCGATTATTACTCGATACAGCTATAGCTATAATATTATTGATCTTATTGCTGAAGAGCGTGTTCTGAAAATAAAATAAAATATTGATTTTCAAATATATAAAAGTTTATACCACGTCAAATTTTACCAATATGAATTATAGTATAATGACATGCTTACAAATGAATATGTGTTTTGATGGGATTGATGAATTACAAAAATTCCTTCTTTATTCGATAAAATTACTTGTGTTTCTCTGTCATAGTGTACCATATACCAGCAATCAATTGGACCATACCCTAAAAGTAAAAATTATATAAAAACTATGAACAAGCAAAAAGCATGCAAACATATTATTATACTTACTTGGCACATCAGGAATTGGCCGGACTTTAGGTTCACATACATTATTTACTAGAAATATACGATTGGTGGATGTTAAAACGGCTATCCCAGTGCTATTGGACGTTGTAAAGAATCTTGCGTCAACAACTTTGGTATCCTTGGCTGCCTTAAAGAGAGAAAAAAAAAAAAAAATGTAATTAAAAGTTTTATTATACTATTAAAGATTTATTATATTTATTATATCTCTGCACCTACATTTCCCATGCTAAAGGTATGCTGGTAAGTGCCAAACATGTCATATATGAGAACCATGCCGTCGTCTTGAACGCAGAGCAATTCTTCTTGCTGGGACCAACCAAATGATACCAGTTGTCCACTGCTCCACTATGAGAATGAGATGTTGAGTAAAGAAACAAATATAAAAATAGCAAACATAATAAAGTTTAGAAACTAAAAATATTTTACTTGTAACTTGGCTGTCAGTTTTCCTGATGACGAATACAACAATATTAAAGGTTTAGTTGCTCCTTGTACTTTGACAAGTTTTTTAGAATTTCTTGTTACAGCAATTGAGCCCCCGTATGGGGCTGCCACTAATAAATTGTTGCTAGAAATCTCATGCTGGAAAGATATCGGATACAGCTCAAATTTCCTGTAATAAAAGTCCACAACGTGCAATTAACAATAACGTGACACTGTCAATTTGACATAAATATAACCGTGTACAAATGTTGTACTCGAGAAATATGTAAATCTCAGAGCACATTACCGAAAGTAAGTATCTCTTCCCAAAGGAAACCAATCAGCAGTCAACATCGCTGACATCTTTCTACGCTATGCTGATTAATGTCAGACAATTAAAATGAAAGATGCTGACGGGCCTGATGTTTCCCGTCAGTTTTTCCACGTATGACCACCCCACACATTTGGAGAAGCCTATAGCCTATATGTGTGCCGGTATCCAATAGCAACTTGCGCTTTCTAGTAATGGTGTCCGGGTCAGAGTCGAGAGTCGAGAGTCGAGTCAGAGTTGGGTTAGGCTGCGCACTCTGGTGTATTATATTATTTAATAAAAAGAGATTTTATTAGAAATTTAAATATATTATATATATAATTTTGTAAACTTGTTCTGTATATTAAACAGATTCTTCAGTATCTTTTTTTTAATGTTGTTTACTTCTACAAGACAAATAGTTAGATAAACCTATTACATATCTTATTATCTTAGAATCTAAAGTCCACGATAATTTTGTGCAACTCATCATTGAAATTTATATGAGACAGTCAAGTGTAAAGTGCATCATACGTGCTTGGAAGAGCTTCAAAACAAGTCGGATAAGTTGGATAACTTTCTAACTAGTGAAAGTCGCGTATCTTATCGGTGTTGATTTAAGAGAAAAATTGAAGCTCGAAAATGTTGAGGGTATGTTGTTTAAACACATTATTTAAACATATTAATATTTTTTTATTACAGTGGGGTGTTACATGTATTTAAAAAATGTACGCTTTTTTTAAACAATGATAATCCTTCTCACCTTACGTGTCTCTTATACCAAAGAATCACAAGATTAGACTTGATTTAGAATTATCTTATTCATTAATTTTATTATTTTATTTTGAAAAGAACATATAACCTTATTTAAATTGCATCCGGATATTTGCACTTTAGATTCTCAGCATTAACAATAAGTATCAGAACACAGCTTTAAAAATTAATTTTGTTAAACAACATGCAAACATTTACAATAAAGTTATGGTGATTATAATACTTTCTTTAAAAAAAAAATTATTCTTATTTGGTATATTTTTTATATAAAGTATCAGCTTTGGAGATAATAGCCTGTAAAAATTTAAACACATTTTGATTACATTTTGTATTACAGTTATTTAATAAGTTAAATTTATTAGTAATAAACGTTGAACAAAATATATATATATATATATATATATATATATGTTTTTTTTTTTTTCTTTTTTCTTTTTGTTATTGTAGGGTACTGTAGCTCTGGTGACTGGCGGGGCTTCTGGATTGGGCCGTGGCACTGTAGAAAGATTTGTCAAGCAGGGTGCAAAAGTAGTTATTGCCGATTTGCCTGTTTCAAAAGGTAAAACTGTGGCCGACGAGTTAGGGGAAGCTAATGCAATATTTTCACCTGTGGATGTATGTAAAACATTTAATATAATTACTATATGGTTATGTACCTTTAAGTTCAAATTTACTTTTACGAATAAGTAGAAAATATATTAAGCAATTTTCAAATATGCTTTTTATAAAACCGTTTATCAGACAGAAATCTCTTTATCTTTGACAATATAATAATTACCATTTAAAAAATTAAATTTTTTTATTTTCTATTATTAATCTCCATGTTAAATGTTACTTAAGTTTAAACTTTTTTTTTTTTTTTTTTTCTTTAAGGTAACTTCAGAATCTGATGTACAAGCTGCCCTTGACCTTACAAAACAAAAGTTTGGTAAGCTTGATGTTCTCGTCAATGCTGCTGGTATTGCTATAGCTTTTAAAACATACAATAGTAATAAAAAAGTTGCTCACAAACTGGAGGACTTTGCAAAAATTATTCAAGTCAATACCATCGGTACGTTTAACGCTATACGCCTTTCTGCCGGCTTGATGGTTGAAAACACACCTAATCAAGATGGTCAAAGAGGTGTTATTGTCAATACTGCAAGTGTCGCAGCTTTTGATGGTCAAATGGGTCAGGCTGCTTATTCTGCTTCAAAAGGAGCGGTCGTAGGTACTGTGTCTTATTTTATTTTCTTACTCTTTATTATTTAGATACTTAATTTTTCATTTTATATAATTAACGTTTTATATAGGAATGACTTTACCCATCGCTCGCGATCTTTCCAAGGATGGAATTCGTGTTGTAACAATTGCTCCAGGGCTTTTCAACACTCCATTATTAATGGCATTGCCAGAAAAAGTGCGCGTCTTTTTGGCAAAGAGCATACCATTTCCTCAAAGATTAGGGAATCCCGATGAGTATGCAATGTTAGTACAGCAGATCGTTGAGAATCCATTGTTAAATGGAGAGACAATTAGGTTGGATGGTGCTTTGCGAATGCAAGCTTAAAAAATTCTCAGTTTTGTATACTGTAAGAATTTCAGCATCAAATATTTTTTTATGCAACTTGTTACGTGTGTATATATATATATATATATAAAGACAAATACACAAAAAATAAATTTAAACTTTTATACAAACTTTGTTACTATTCTTGGAATCCTTAACTTTTTATTTTATTTTCCACGTATATAGATTTAATTATTTTTCAGTATAATAGACAAAGAAAATGAAAATAAAAGATAAGGAGTATTGAATAAAAGTCTTTTACATGCAACACCAGTGTATTCCTTTGAAATGTACGCCCTTATAGTACACAGGTATCGACAATTCTTTCTATTATCCCGTTCACTGTACATCGTTTTCTACGAAAAAAAAAAAATCTCTCCTTTCGTTCCTTTTGTTAGCGTATTAACTTAAGTATTTAATCAACTTATTGAAGCGCTCAATTTGCCCTAAGATAGGACAAATTAATGTTTCTAATCTTATTAATCAGTCAACACAAAGAAATCTCGATGACTTTATATAAAGTCTTGGTGATCTTGTCTAATTAGTTTTTCTATTCCTTGTGACTGTCCTGATTTAAATATTTCTTATGCTTTAAATTATTCCTTCTTCAACTTAATGATGTTTCTCAGTTAACTTGCTAGATTAATCTTCTTTCCATTTGAGGATGTTAATAAATCAATATGATAATCAATAAGTGGCTTCATAAATAAATATTTTCTTGATCAATTAATAAAGGTATTATATATTATTTTAAAAGAAATTATAATTTAAAGTTTAAATTTTGCTTAAAAAATTATTATCTTTATACTCTAGACATTTTACGTTTATATGGACTTGTAATTTTAACAGCCTTTAGCATCACTTGATCTATTAACATCCATTAGTCTCTAGATAATTCAGTCACAATTTCAAACTCTTTATTCCCATCACTACTCGATCACCGTAAGAACCTTATGAATTTCAGATAGTCTTAGTGAGTTTATTACAGTTAGTCTTTTCTGCTTAACACCTCAGGTGATCGCCAGAAGTTTAGCAGATGTCGAAAATTATCGAGGTGACCATCAGGCAAAGTAATTCTGCCATTGTTGGCTCCGGGGCCTAGTCAGCCCTAGGCGTTCGATTCCTTGAGCGTCTGCAGTTTTTCTAATTGATCTGGCTGCAGTTCATCTGGGATGCTGGCTCTTCCTCCAACCAACATTTTTCCTGGGACAATTTCTTCCTCTTCTATATCTTCTGTGGCTTCTTCAGTTACTTCTACCACTGTTCCTCTCGACTGAGAATTTTCGTTGGTGCTGGGACCGGAAGTTGATTCTCCTTCACTTCCAGAACTACTGCTGATTGGAAATGGTGCCGAGTCAGTTGGAAGTTCATCAATCGTAGACTTTTCTTCAGTTTCTTCAACTTCTTTTTCATCCAAAATGACGGTCGGCTCTTCTTCTTTACACTCACTCTCATTAAGATCTGAAACTGTAGTAAAAGCTTCAGGATTAGCTTCGGAGGCTTCTGCAGACTTTGTTGAATCTGTCTGAGTTCCCTCTACCCCGGGGAAGGGATGCTCAACTTCTTCCATCGGAGTTGCGGCTGTGATTACGATCTGAGCCACTCCAAGACCGAATTCATCCTTTTGGCTGGATTTAAGGTCTTCATCGAATTTGGAATCTCCGGATTTTTCCACCTGTGAATTGAATAGTTTTATTGTTTGTATAAAGTAATTTTTTGTAATTCTACATACAAGTCGTATTTCATATTGCAGGAGAAAAAAAAACAGTTATATTATTACAGATATAAAAAATTGGTTTAAATAATTTTAAGGAGATTTTACTAATCATATAAAACATTTAGAGCATTAATATATAAATAACTGATAAAAATGATTACATAGTTTTTATCAACAGAAAAAATTAATCTTTTATATTATTTTCTAATTTACCTTATCACCTGATTCATCTGATACCTCCACGACTGCAGCAAGTTATAATGTATCATTGATTATAATAAATAATACCTGCTATATTTCAGCTATTATCATGATTTATATAAAAAAAATTCAATTTAATTTGAAAGCTCACCTAATATATCTGGAGTTTCATCTGATTTACCATCTTCTGAGAATTGTGAACCATATTGCTCCTTTTGGTCTTGAGACAAATTTATCATAAACCCACTATCACCATTTACCATTGACTTCTCTTCTTCTGCAATATATACACGTAATGAATAAATTAATGTATATGTGGATGTATACACAAACATATTCTAAATTGATACAAGTAGCTATAATTACCTTCCATTTGAGCAAGCTCATCGGCTAGTAAAAACTCTTCCGGTGCTTGCGGTGGAGTGAAGACTGGTGGCGCGGAACTTGGTGGTGTTACATCGTCCTGAAATAATAAAAATATATTGTCATTTTTCCGTTATAAATTTATTATTCGATTTATGATTTTAATCAATTTATATTTAATTTTTTACCTGTGGGGTTAAAGGACAACCGTCTGGACCGCAAGGTTC
This sequence comes from Cardiocondyla obscurior, assembly GCF_019399895.1. Taxonomy (NCBI): domain Eukaryota; kingdom Metazoa; phylum Arthropoda; class Insecta; order Hymenoptera; family Formicidae; genus Cardiocondyla; species Cardiocondyla obscurior. The sequence goes on along the minus strand of NC_091875.1, from coordinate 6,557,105 downwards.
CACAACGAGAGAAGGGAAAAGACCTTGTTGGCCTCTTAGCTCACCTTCCCACCAGCCATCATCTACATCGTGTGGCTCTTTTTTTAGCACCTTAAGGATATCACCTTCTAAAAAGCTCAGCTCCTCATCGCACGTTGCGTCGTAATCATAAAGTGCAATGCAATATTGTTCTATTTCTAAAATGTGATGTACATATTGTTATTTATTATTTTAAGTAAGTTTAAAATTATAAATCCTGTCAAAATAAAAAAAAAATTTGTTGTAAATTGAAATTTTTTATGTACCTCCAACATGGTTTTGTATTATGGCTTCCGTAGCAGTTAGTAAATTGGCATCGGGATCGACGGCATCATGATCGTCAATGGTGTAGTCAACGGATGAAAAGGAAATCTGCTGGACTAGACCTGGACCTTGCGAAGTTAGACCAGTGGTAGTCTCGGGTTCTCTTTCTACATCAAGATAGTTTTGAGGAACAAAGCCTTCCTCTCCTCGATAATTTCTTGCTCTTAACCATCCGTCGCCATCGCCTTCGCCCACTACATCCAGCTGTTCGCTTTCCACAATAGAAAGTTCATCAGGATTTTGCGCCTAAAAAGTCAAAACTATTTGTTTTCACAGAGTATAAAAAATGTGACTTTAATGAGAGACATTTCTTATGTATAAAGTGCCATTTAATTTCTAATAATCAATACTTGATATTCGTTCTACAAAACAATTTTATAGCACTCACTGTGTAGGAGTATAGAGCAGTGCACTTGTATATGGGTTGACTAGAAGGCATCTCTGGTATTTCGTGCGATATCTCGTGTTCATCTTTCTCTTCGTTGTCCCAATCAACAGCCGTGGGATCATCCCAGCCTGCCGTTAACTGCTCTATTCGTTGCTTCTCCTGCTCCAGCAATGCTAAAAAAAAAATATTTAGTTTTTATATTAAATAAGTTAGTGCAAATAATAAACACTTGTTGATAAAATTTAATTTTTAGTGACAATTATTTGCATACCATCAACCTCGGCACTATCATGCCTCTGTCTTTCTTCGGCTTCCTCTTCCGCTTGAGATATATTCTTTCCGGGCCGTTCCAAAGTCGTTAGGTCGCTTCCGCCATCACCGTCGCTGTCATAGAACGAGTCCGATGATGGATGTTCCTTAAAAAAATATTATTTTGTAAATATATTTTTTTATACAATATTATGATTTAATACATATGTCTTCAACTAATTTTTTGTCAAATATAATTATATCAGGAAATTATTTAAGTGACGAATCGCTTTTGATAATTACCGCTGCGCCAGATGCATCTGTTCTTACGGAAAGAGAGCTGGCAGAACGTGGCATATCTTGAACGCTGAGGGTTTCAGCCTCTTGTAAGAATTCGTCTACATTTACTGTAAAAACAGAATAAAAGATAAACTTATAAATCAATGAAAACAATGTTTTATCTTATTTAAAGTGAAGAGTATACATATATAAAAACAGTACAATAAATGTACAAACCTCCACCGTATCGAAGGCATTCTAGCCTCGCTTCCGCTTTGAGTTTCGCAGTCTGTAAAAAAAAAAAAAAAAGCAGGTAAATATATAAATTATTACTGTATTATACACATATGGACCCTATGCATATATTATTTAATTTAACGTTTGAATATGTATACATATAAATATAATTTTGCTTTTTTTTGTAGATCTAAAGCTTACCTCTGCTCGCCGAATGGCATGCTTTAATTCATCGATCTTAGTATCTAAATCTGGACCATTAGGATCGTTTGGATCAGTCTGAAAAAATTAATTCAAAAGTTTTTTTAATTTATACACATATTATTTAATTGAATTAAACATTATTATCACATTACTAGTATACATTTATTTAGGACATCCAGGGACACAAACCTTCTGACCAGACTCTTTGAGTTGGTATAACACTTGAAGTTTCCGGTTATTTTCACGAATGCCGCTTACCTCACGGGCTATTTTCGTCGACCAGCGACGTGCTTCTTTGCCCAATGTCGTTGCCGCCGAGTGATCGGCAGTTACCCTAAATTCATAAAAAATTTTATCTAGATTATGCTATTAAAATATAGTTGTACATAACGAGAAATTTTTTTATAATTTAGTACCAATATTTATTTTGTTATCATCGTTGATTATATTATACAGGGTGTCCAAGATGATCAGTGGACGATGCCGAAAATGATAGATAGATTTAATCATAATGGATGAATAAACTTTAGTTAACGCTGTGTAATGCTATACGTATACGGAACGATTTATATATATATATATATATATATATATATATATATATATATATATATATATGTATATGTATATGTATGTATATCGATGTAATTAAAAATAAAATATTACAAACTACAAACTAAGTATATAGAAAAGATCTACGAACCTATCTACTGGATCGTTATCGCAAGGCTCAAAATCGTATTGAATGTGTTGCTTCAAAACAGGATAGTATAAACAGCAACATTGGATATTGTACTCCCTAGTGAGCTGTAATTTGACATAATTACAAGTGAATTTTTTCCTCGTATAATCAAGGATAAAAATTAAAAGAATATAAATCTCAGAGTAAGTAATAAACGGGTTATGGAATATAAAAATTGAAATAAATAGTAATGCAATACAAATATGAATAACATTGCCAATCTCTCGATTATTTTGATATTAACTCTTAGATATACCTGCTGAGCTTGATCGCGAATCTTGCCGAAACTATTTTGCGTGGCTAGACAAGTGAGCAGCTCCGTGCGTCCCATCAATGTTAAGTATTCCGCTACTTTATCGTAAACTCCTTGTTCCAAATACTAAGCAACATGAAAAAAATGCAGCAAATAATAAATGTTTCAGGCTTAATAAAAAAAAAAAAAAAAATCAAAAAATTAATTAAGATATTGGTAAGAGCACACAAATAACATTTCACATTATTAACCCTATTAACACTGATATAAGACATTTAAAATCACTGCCTCAAAAAGAATTTAGAATTATATCTATAATACATTTAATGAAGTTGCACATAAAAATATTTTCTAATCTACCTGCTATTGTTCAATTTTTCCGGTCGCACATGTATATCCATGCTTACCTGCATAGTGGATTGTAAATCGACTACAAAATATCGGTTCTGATGGGCATTAGCGGCGGCGAGGCTCAACAAATAATCATTGCGAGCACCAGTTGATTTTTCCTCTAAAGCGTCACGTTTTGAGCTCACCTAACAATTGCAAATCAAATTATTTAGACTAAAAACATTCATATTTATATAAGATTTCGAAAAAAGTATAAAATATATAAAGATTTTGTACAGTGTAAATTTCCTTAAATGTTTGCAAAACGTAATTAACTTTTATGATAATCATATACCTTGGCGCTATTTTTCTGCAAAGACGTTATTGATTGGAAGAAGGAACCCTTCTTCTTCTTCAGCCTGAAAGCATTGATTGAACATGAATTATTGCATTCACAATTGTGCCGTCAGTTTATACAGTTGGCCAATGATAACAATATGCAGTGCATAGAAAAAAAAAACAAATAATCAAAAAGTTAAAAAGATAATTAAAATAAAAATATACAATACAAAATTTTGAGTGAGTCGATTACTTTGTAAGTATTTTATAAAAATTTTATCAGAAAAACAATGTTTGCCAAACTTATTAAAAAAACATTAAGTGAAACTTGATACATACTTTTCTTCTATATCCTTTGCTTTATCGCGCACATCGTGTGCGCTGTGTTCTTCGTCAAAGTATAATTTCTTTGTCTTGTCGACGTCCTGTACGCAAGTTTGGAGCTCTTTTTGTACTATCAGTAATTGGTCGATTGCCTAAAAATCCATTTTATTTATTATAGAAATTTACGTCCCTCGTATAATATTCACAACAGAAATTAAATATATATATATATATATATATATATATATATATATATATATATATATATATATATCGTATGAATATAATACCTTCTTAGAGATTTGTAATTTGTGCATCTTGAGACTCTTAGCGTCATCGGCGATCTGCTGCTGAAAGACCTCGACAGCAGCGAGGCGTGCACGTGCCAGCTTCTCGTTCTCTTCCAGCACGGTTCGCCACACGTTCCACATGTTCCTATAACCATTCGATCGCCATTTACCTATGACCCTTCTTCTCCTTGGCAAACTTCCCCGATCGATAATCAGCCGCGAATTGAAATTGGTATGATTCTGTAGAGGTCAAATTCCCGCGCATATGATACGCGAAAATAATAACTTTTTACCTTTATCAAGTCACATTAATTTTTTTTTTCCTCGCCCATTTGTCACACGATAAGTTAATATAAATATCAATCGGATCAGTTAATTGTTAGAAATTAATACCAGCTAATTAAGCACGGTTTACAAAATCATGTTGGAATTAAAATACGAAAAGATAATTTTTTTGCCGGTACAAAATTTTCCAGAATATACGCCACATCGTCTAATTACCATTTCTCTTCTGCTCCATCGATTTTGAGATCTGGGATGTTCGGTATCTTCTTATTTAAGTACGCAGACGATATTTTGAGTAACGCCTGAAAAGAAGAAAAAAAGAGAAAAAAAAAAAAGGTACATTTATAGCACAATAATAAAAAATTAGTATAGTAGCAGATATTATATTTATTACTATTGAAGAATAAATGCACGTACACATAAAGAATAATTAATAATAATTCTTACCTCGGAGTAGGATTTTTCAATGGCAGATTTTTTTATCGTAAAATTACTGAAAAAACGAAAGATATCACTTAGTTAATTACCAAAAACATTTAAAGAATTTTTAATTTATATAGATTTTGAAATAATAAAAAAATCGTATTTTAAGAAATACTTATTTAAAAGCTAAAAATTATTTTTAAAAGCGCAATATTATACGTAAATTATTATTTAATAACAACTCACCGTATGTCCTCCAGAAGATCGCACTCGTGTTGGTTTTTCGCCTGCAACTTCGCCGCCTGCTCCGCGTGCACATTTTTCAAAAACTTGGCGTAGTTACCCTTGCAATCGAACAAAAAAAAAATCCAAGTTAAATTAGAAATGTGTTATTTCACTTTTTGATTATTAGAATTTTAATTAATCTATTTTAAGTTTCTTATTTCTTGCAGTTAATTAAATTTATCTTTCACGCTCCCTCTTTCCTTCACTTTTCACTCAAACTGTAAATTGAAACTCGATGGCAATCAGTGCGACACAGGTTTTAATATTACATACAAAACAGTATTTATAATCTCCACTTAATATACAGGATAATCGAAAGACATGAAGGTTCGCTGTTAACAACGATTACGTTCAACTATGGTGCTATCCTTTACCTTTTACCTATTTGCTTTTTCGCTTTAAATTATTATTATTCTTCTTCTTCTTCTATTCTTTTTTTCCACTCTTTTGATAGAGCTTTTCTTGAATCATCAATTAAAATCAGTATAATGTCACAGAATTTCAATCACGATGACATAATTACATATAAATAAATCTCATTTTTTTATCTACAATATTTTACTGTTATAAGTATGTATTGTAATACTTAATTTTTTTTTTTCTAATTCTGAGATCAGTATAAGATTAATGTCGTCATTAACGATTAATATCGTCGCAATAACTTGTCAAAATTGTTTGACTTTCTGTAGAAAACACGAGTTTTGTGAATTAAAGTATACGTTTCATTATCTTGTGGATTCTTGACATTAAACGTGGTGGACATTAATCATTACTGATTCGCAATAAAAATAGTGTTAAAAATCGCGCAAAGAATTACGATGCCATTATTGTTTTATATGCCGATGAAAATATTCAAGCGCCTTTTTCTTTTCTATTTGTAACTCTGGTTTTTTAAAACGGGAAAACGGTCGTTGAGTCTAGCACCCAACGTACGGTCGATTTTCTTGTGCAAGTACAACGCGAGATGACCCTTGCGTTTTGAGCGCACTTTGCGTTTGACGTAAAGACGTTTCTCCCCTACTTACAGTATTGAAAGTCAACTCTACCGAGATTATAGCGATTATAACCCGTTGATCGGGGGTGAGTTATCGTGTAGGCAATTACTTCCTCTTACTTTTCTCGGTGGTGGTTGCATGCTGAGGCGAGTTTTTCCCGCAGCGCCGGGGGTAGAGGAGGAGGAGGGACAGTTTTGCTCTCACTTGCCCTCGCTCACTCGCGACTCACCCTCTATGCGCACACACCCCACGCACGCACCCTCGTCGTGCACCTTTTGCGCGCCCGTACGCTACTGATCTCCTGCCCTCCTGAGGCCGCCGCCGCCGCCGGGGGTAGTACGTCTCTTATTGATCGTTCAACCTCCACCCCCAAATAGCGCGTGCGCTTCTCCCAGGTCGGCGAACGACTTCCTTTCTGACGACCTACTAAGCTCCGAAAGAAGAGATGATGAGAGGGGTTGATAAGAGGTGGTGGAGGTTCACTTGAAATCTTCATCATTTTAATCACTATAATTAGTGATTTATAGTATGTTGCAAATTGATTATATTAACTGTAATGAATGTCCTTTGTGAAAGGGAAAAGTAATGACGGAGGTGCACTCTATTTGTGTGGACAGGGATGAAAGCTCCACCTGAAATATGTGTGAAAATGGTATTTAAACAAGGCATTTTTTTTTTTTTTTTTTTTTTTTTTACATGCAACGGGCTCTCGAGTTACTTTTAAAAATATGCCTACTCTCGAGTTAAGAATTTAAGTTTAATAAAAAAACTATAAACAGACCAAATAAGGTATTTTAAAACAACACTCAAAAACTCATGTAAATAGTGCTTAGTGATAAACTTGATATTAAGTTATCTATATATATCTATCTCACGAAACCCTTAAAAAAATTGTAGCAAAAAAAAAAAAGAGGTTTGAGGAATAAAAAGGGTAAAAATTTATTTATTGAGAAAAAAGTCGCGTATTTAATTTTATTTATTAATAGTATAAAACGGGAAAGACCGATGGTAGTAGAAGATGCGATAGTTATACATCGATCGTATTCGCAGTTACACGTACAAGTAAATCTATATATATTATAAACACTTATATACACAAAATTGCAAAAGATCACAATACGTTGTAACAAGAGATGCTAAATAAAATAATTCATTGTTTAATACAAGTCTTTTCTCTTGAACAAAGTTATACGTACCTTGATAAATCGTACGAAGATAAGACATTCAGATTATCAGTAATTAAAACCATTTTCGATAAACGTTTTTTTTTTTTTCCAAAGATAGACTCACATAAATCCGAGAACAAAATTGAGAAAAATAATCAAAACGTTGATTCGTGAAGACTGGAGTGCAAAGCGTCTTGATCCATTTTTCAAGAGATGTTCCGTTTTAATTAATATGATTGTACAAATCATATAATTTCAAATACCTAAAAAAAACTTGATGTAATTAGCAGTCAAATACCTCAAGTCTTATTCACGTAAAAAAAATTAATTTTCTTTAAATTTTTATCCAAGGATGAATCATTTTTTCTTAATTTAAGATCAAATAAATTCTGTAGCAAGAACGGAAATTACCTTATAAATAACCAATTTGCTTTCTTCTTTTTTAGCTTCAAAATTTTCGTATATAATTCTCTTCTTCTTAAGCTTCAACATTTTCAAATTTCAAAGTTGATATAATAATTCAATAAAATGCATTTCAGTCTTGTAAAAATCCAGTACACTCCGGTTTTCAGAATTCAGTTCTTATTCTTCGAGATAAAAACTATAATATTTTCTTTAAAAGCTTTTTTAGTAACTTTATGAATGTTTCTTTATAATTTTTTTCCAAGATATTTTTCAGAATTCCTAATTCACATCCTAATTTATTTCCTATCTTTTACAGTAGCTCGTCAGATGGTAGTGGACCCAAATCTTGATCCCCAGGTCCCATCGGTCCGTCTACATCAGCGTCAGAACCCATAGGAAGCCCAACAACTTCCCGTTGGGAAGCTGCTCCTGTAACCTCAGCAATTTGAAGTAGCATAGGATTTCCAGCAGCATCCAAAACAGGATCGGCTGTGGCTTCAGCCAGATTCGTCACTGATTTAGATTTAACGCATTGAAAGTCAACGTGACGACTCTTGGCTTCTTCTTTTTCCCAAGACATATGGATAAAGGGTCGTTGAACATAATTGTAGATGACTTCTGCACGACCACCGGCGCGTTTTTTCACTTTTTCTTTGTAAGTGGGATATCCTTCAATGCCCAAACGAATTTTTTTAAGCCCACGCTCCTTCATTACTTGCTTGGCCACGTCTCGATTCTCGATATATTTGAAAAAGCGGTACATTGCTGTACTATTAACAGCTAAAAATTAAGAAAAAAGTCAAATAAAGTCATTATACGTATACGTGTAACATAGTTTTCAAAAATTTAATTTAAAATATATTTCAATCTGTAAAAAAAATCGCACACAAACTCCAGATCACGTAAGTTCCAGGACTTCCTGAGTACGCAAGAGTTAAATATAAGATGTGCATTAAAGATATTAATATCACAAGCTACCTTGAGCATTTACTGTTGAAGAAAATTAGCGGAATTAATGGAGATAATGCCTTCAAAGACAAAGCTAATCAAGTTTGCATTGAACAGGATAAAGTTAACGCTTGTTGTATTTCATAACTAAAACTGTTGCACGTGTTTCCTTAAAGCTTTGGAAGCTTTGGTTACTTAAAACAAAATATACGAACTACGTGAAAAGTACGTATAACTTTTTACACGCGTTAACGTTTTATTAAAAAAATTTGCTCATTTTACATTTACGATAGAATTGATCATTTAATAAAATATTTTCAAACATAAAAGTTCTATGTACTTACTTTGAGAATATTCTTCTCCCATTTGTGGCGGATATTCCTCATCCCAATCGACAATATCGTCTTCGAGCAAGACAACAATATGACACTCGCGATCACCACGTCGTGCACTATTCACCATCAACGGCAAGATCAAATCTTCTAAAAACACTTCGAACTGACATCGTGCACCTTCATTTGACAATTCGTGTAGCAAGCCTCCTATAACAATAAACTTTTTATTTTTTTAATTCCTTAAAAATTTATTATTACTTTACGATCATTCTTTTTTTTTTTTCCCTATATATTATAATATAAGGGAGATAAAACAAATTCTTCATAAAATTGATTAAAAAAGAAATAAAAATTGTTTCCTTAGACTTACTGAGATTTTGGCATTTTACTGTGCTAGCATCAAATGGTACTAGCAAGTAGTCACAAGCTTCTCGTAATTCTTGAACGCTTACAGTCGGGGGACATCGAATTACTCCCCCTTTATAATATTCTAAGATAGCACGAAAAACACTGGCAGAAATACCATCGGCAACTTCATACTCTCCGCGTTCATTAGGTTGAGCATATTCCACGCCTGAACTAAACATACGACCTAGCATCGTATTAGGATGCGCTGTGAATAAAGCCGGATCAACGATAAATCTGAAACAAAGGCCACTGTATAGTAAATTAATTTTATTAAATTTATTTAATATTATTTATTTAAATTAAAAATATCTATTACCTAGTATTGTCAACAATGAGGGTAATTCTTTCATCACTAGCTGGTTGATTGCTAACCCCGGTTGCAGATGCTGTTGTAGATCCTCCCGCACTTGTAATATCCCTTGTGCTGCTTTGATTTTGACTTTGTTTGGTTATATTGACATTTGAACGAATTCTAAAAAAAAAATTATTTTTGTTAATGAGCATATATAATAATACATGTCGTTGATTTTAAAAAACTCTTTGGCATATAAAACGATATGATATTATCGCGACTTGTAAGACCTACCTTATAAATTGTGAAGCCGGGTAGCTCGAGTTTTGAGATTTGCAAACATTATAAGAAGAAAAGTATAATTGTTCAAAATAAATATATGGTTTAAATTTGTGCTTGTTGGAACAATTTTTCAGAATTTTTTAAAAACTACATTTTCAAAGTAATGAGCTTTTATCCGTTACGTGCATTTACCTGTTGATGGGAATGATTCTCGTGCCGTGCGAATTTCTGCCGGAACTGAAAGAATGCCGATCGCCACTGCTGTCCCTTTGTACCAGACAAGATTTCGGCTTCGATGAGCCACCACAACTATACATGCACAGAACAACCACATAATCTTATACTAATCGGCTACTAATACAAGCACCTATGATTTCTCTTATGCTACTTTATAAGAAATTTTATGGTTGCTTTTATAACATCTGACGTACTTATGTACATTTCGCAAAATGCAAATAGTGCAATTACGTTATAGCCAAATTCCCGTGATACAAGAGAACATTTATATCAAATATGTCTATATAAATATGGAAAATTGAACGTTATAGAAATAATTTTTTATAACATTTTATTTGGCACAGAGTTGATTTTTGTGTGCCATTATCATCGGAAAAAAATTATATTCTAAAAAAAAGTTTAATTTTTTTTATGCAACTACTGAAGATAATCAGAAAATGTCAATTCCAAAAAGATTGTACTATACATTTTTATTTTATATAAATACATATTTCAAGTATTCTAAAAATGTATAAAAATATTGGGAAATATACATTATATGTAATAACAGATTCTGATCTCTTCAAAATTAACATTTATATACATGTATACAGACATACATATAGACTATATATGTATATACACACAGGATGTTCCAAACAACATGTTGCTCTCGAAAACTGTGGGTAGGAAATTTTAATCGAAGTGATCTAGTCGACGTGCTCTCATCCCTCTCTTATGTAAATTTAAAAAATTTGTATTTTGACCATTATTAGATATAATGTAAAACAGTATGGAGCTAGAAACCAGAGTCGGCACCCCAACCATGGAACACTCTGTATATATAGAAATATTCTATTCTATAATAACGAGACTCTACATAAACAAGCAAAAAGTGCTGGCTTTTGCAAGTGTCTCTAATTTTTTTATAAAACAATCTATCATAAAAAATAAAAGCTTTTATATTAATGTTTTTATGCATAGAATTTTCAACTACATAGTAAAGTTTAATAATCAACAGAAATTGAAATAAAGACAAGAAGTAATAAAATTATATTTAAAATAAATTAATATTAAGAAAATGTATGATACGCAACATATCAAATACTAATTAAGGTTTCCATTTACTCATCTTTACTACCTCAGATTGTGACGTCGGATAAGAAGATTATTATGTATTTTCTTACATCTAACGTCGCAACCTAACCAGTATACCAGTATAAATAAACAAAAGGACCAAGACACAAATATTAACTTGAAAATTTAAACGTGCGTATTATGCATCCTCCTCATTTGTCACTTTAATTAATTTCTTTGCCAATTGGCAAAATGCATGTAAACTTTTATATACATATACATATATATGTATATATATGTATGTATATATTGTATGTATGTATGTATGTATGTATGTATGTATGTATGTATGTATGTATGTATGTATGTATGTAGGTATATATATATATAATTTGCATGCAAATGTAGGTATTTGAGCAAATCTAATTGTAAGTGCATGCTAAGAATTCTAAGACATTGTAGAAACTAGAGTCAAAGCTAATTTTCTTTTCATTTGCACAATAGCAGCTTTTAGCTTATTTCTGATAATAATCCTTACTTTAAGTATTAATGGCAAATGTCTTTGTTTTGTAATACATAAGGAAAATAGTATTGGGAAATGTGTACTGGCAAAAATCTAAATAAAAGTGATGATATTTCATATTTACCAATTTCTAAATTGATTGATAAAAGGAGACGTTATAGAATTTTGTGAATTACCTCAATCTGTTTTTGTTGTACACACGAATTCTTCCTCTTCCATCAGTTTCCTTATAATCAGTCTCTGTATCACTGCTGCTGTCTTGCATGTAATTGATGCGCTCTGATGGATTTGACATATTAAACCACCTGATAAAAATACATATATGTAGATGTGTGTGTGTGTGCGCGCGTTGCATTTTAAGTTGAACAGTAAAATATCTCAAAAACTGACTCCAGTGAAGAAAATTATTTTAGACCAAAGTTGTATAGTTTTAATTCTAACCTCAAAAATTATCTGATGTGCGTTTTATAAATTATGTATCTTTCTTACGATGTCGAGGTATGATTTATTTGTCGCTTGCATAAATTATTTATTCGACATAACGTACATAACGAGATCGAGCTGAATTCAATATTTTTTTAAATACATATTTATAAGGTACAAAAAATATAGTCAAAGAAGGAGGTGAGAAATGTGGGCATTTTCAAACGTGAGAAGATTGATCGACTTTTCAATCGTAATGTTCAACCTCGTGAAACTGTCCTTTAAAAGTGCCCTTCGGTACTTGATCGCTTGTCAAACGCAGTCAAACGTCAATGACACATCGCGCAATATGGCAGACAGTCGGGATACTTACGAGCTCGAGATCGAAAGGAGCCAGCCGAGCCGTTTTATAAACCTCCCTGTGGATTGGCAGATCTCCAGATCTTATGAATCAGCGGGATATATATACATATATGCATACATATATATATATATATATATATATATATATATATATATATATACACATACATACATACACACACGGGTTAACCCGGCGACGGTGATATATTTCCAATTACAAAGCGTATAACTACGTACATACTTACTACTATTGCCAAGTATGCCGAACCGCAACGATACTAGAACCCTGGCCATATATAAGAGTTTTCACATCAATGTCCAACGTTCACCTTTCTTCAGCGCTGTCGAATCGCGGGACGAGCGAGTCCTCCCCGCTTTTCGACTAACTGACCCTTTTAGCTGAACCAGCTGCACCGATCTGCACCAACTTTAACGGAGAGTGGCCCAGTGGTCGCAAATTTTAGACGGGCAACATACGCACATTAGGCACAATGCCGTGTCCGTGTGTACCCGTAGCGCCTGCTAATGCCTCGAACGCAGAGAGCCCAACTCGGAATCGCGGCTTCCACGCGTGCAGATATAGAGGCTCGTCCGTGTGAAGCAAGCGTTTCGGCTGCCGTCGGATAAAAGAAAAAGCCAGAGCTATACACTGTCTGTCCTTTTCTTTTTTAAAATAAAAGATTTTGTAATAATTTTATAATTTACTAAAAGAATCTATGCGCGCGTTATTTTTTAAAAGCTCGCAATTACAAACTACGAAAAGAAAATCATGTCTTACCAATCTGTATGAGTTTCAGCGGAGTTCTAAAGTTCTGCCGGTGACTGTAACATAAAATAAAACATATTAATGTAGATATGTTAACATTTAAATTAATGTAAAGATAAAGCTTTATTTTAATAAAGATTTTATTTAAAAAAATTAATTCTTACCTAAAAGTTGCTCCGCCGTGCGTGATACCCTTCCTGGTCCTCCTTCTCTTCTCAGGATGTCTGCGGAATGTCGGGTCGGTCCTTCCTTCGTGAGTCGCATGCTTTTTTTTTTTTTTTAGAAATTTCTTATTTAATTGTCTTTATTTCTTTTTATTTTAATTGTTATATTACATATGTTTTATGTATACTTATATATTTTTATATGCATATGCTTTAATATATATTACTTTCAGAGAAATGATGCTTTTTTTACAAATTTTTTATTTCATTGTCTTTATTTCTTTTTATTTTAATTGTTATATTACATATGTTTTATGTATACTTATATATTTTTATATGCATATACTTTAATATATATTACTTTCAGAGAAATAATGCTTTTTTTTACAATTTTATTATTTAATGAATTAAATAAGACAGCTGTCTTATTTCCTTGAATTAAAATACAGGCGCGCGCCTGTATACATATATTACATATATTTATTTGCAATAATATTATATTGCTTTAGGAGAAATGATGTGTAGGATGCATCAAAAATTTTTAACCACACCGGTTGTACTTGCAGAAAATATGAAAAGTATATACAACCGACAGTCCGCAGTCTGTTTAAGTGGGACGGAAAATTTTTGTTGCATTGTACATTAAAAACTTATATTACATTATACTTTAAAAATGTCGGACCGTACACAATTCGGTGACTCGGATTTCGTACTATTTAAAATTATTTAAGACTCCGCGATGTTACCGAGAAGCGGATCTGAGATATCTGCCGGCGACGCCACGAAAGAACAGGACAGACAGTGTATAGGTCTGGCCTGTTCTTCTATCCGACGGCAGCCGAAACGCTGGCTTCACACGGACGAGCCTCTATCTGTACGCGTGGAAGTCGCGATTTCGAGTTGGGCTCTCTGCATCTGAGACATTAGCAGGCGCTAAGGGCACACACGGACACGGCATTGTGCCTAGTGTGCGTATGTTGCCCGTCTAAAATCTGCGACCACTGCCGCCCAGTATACAGCTGGTGCACCACTCGGGTGTAGCTGCGCTCGGTAATTGTATAACTGATACCCGTAACTCGTCGTAACCTCGTCACCAGGTTATTTCATCGGCGTCATGACAGCGACGGTGACGTCGTGTAACGTCGAATATTGACGCCCGTCGACAGCCGGGGGAAGGGGGAGGAGCCGCGACGTCGTTCAAAACCCTGATACTCTCTGATCTCCAGGACCGCGTCAGGAACATGTTGATATTAACCGATTCCCAGGAGACCACCAGTTCTTCCGCGCCGACCATGTACTCTCGCCAAGGACATCTCGCAATTTTGAGCATATAATTAGGTGAATTAGAAAGCGAGCGTGTCCCCGCAATGAGAAGTACTTTCTCAAACTGCATATTGTATATCGGACGCGCACACATGCACGGTCTTGCTCTTCGAGGTGAGTAAAAGCATACCGAAGGTATAGGAAAATCTGACGGTAGATCGTTGGGCAAAAGTCGTTATATCGTTGCTTTGAAAAATGACATATTTGACAGTTCGATTTTTTGCCTAATTTAATTTATTAATAAAGATAATTGTTTGTAAGGACCATGATAGCTGAGGAGATATCCTGAGATATTATATTTATTTGGAAGAATATTAATATAAAATAAAGTAGCAATATGTTTGGCTGTCCTAGAGAAGCAGTACGTGTCAAAGTTAAGGTATATATACGCTGTTAATTATTGCCACACAAACTTTAAAACATACTGTATAATATTCTGTAAAATATTTTATATGTTATAAAAAACAAAATTAATTTTTTGATTTAGAAATGTGAAACTCGACATCAACCCGAATATCGCAAATTTAGCGTGGATCCCCAAATAACGTCAATAGAAGTGCTACAAAGTATACTTATAAAAGCTTTCGACATAAAAGGGTAAGTTATTTATTTGAGAGACGAGTAAAAAAAAATAAAAAAAAATATATCCATTTATGCAACATATCAGTGAAACGTTAGAATAATAGATCGCGTACTGTAGGGAGTTTACTGTTTCGTATCGAGCAATCGATGACTATGGATCCGAGACGTATCTCTTTTTACTCTCGGATTGGGACTTGGACGCTGCATTTATTAGGTATTTAAAACGTACAAAATGTAATTTTATTGTTAAATAAAAATTGTATTATTTCACCCAATATTATCGCGATGTTTTTTAGTGCATCAGAACCGTATCTTTATCTACAAGTGAACCTGAAGCCTTTCGGCGAAACTGGCGACTGTGAATGCTATTGGGAGCAAAATGCGCAGGAAGTATCGACACGGCAGCAGGAGACTGGGTTTCCTTACAAAACACCTAAGCTGCCAGGTCTCATAATGAATAAAGTAAGTCTCGTAATTTCGTCTTTGCTGATGCTCGACAATTACGGAAGACGAAAGAAAATTTTATAAAGGTTTTTTACGAAAGTATAAATTAGCAATATTTTTTTCTTTAATTAGATATCGCGTTGAATGTTTTTAATAACTAAATATCTTTTTAATAATTATAAAAAATAACACGCTGAAATATGGCTGCAACAAATCGTTAGGAGCCTTAAAGTCATTTTTTTATTTAGTTTTTAATTTTTGTATTACTTTTATAATTTTTTTTTCTTTTTTTATTTTTGAAATTATTTTATTATTTTTGTTTTTTTTTTATAATTATTATTACAGTTATCAGGTGTATCCAATTTCGCGTTTAATCTTTCGTCACAGATGGAAAGAACGCTGAATATGGTGCAACGTGCATTGGGCAATTTAGGCGAGGAATCATCACATCAGCAAAATATTCAGCCTCCAAGATCACCTTTGACCGACGCCGAGTTCCGTCAATTTCTAGATCCGATCGGCCAAGTGATACACTCTAAGGAATTAAGAGCAGTAATTTATTTTGGTGGAATCGAACCTAGCTTGCGGAAGGTGGTATGGAAACATATCTTGAACGTATATCCAGAGGGAATGTCGGGTCGCGAGAGGATGGATTATATGAAGAAAAAGGCGCAGGAATATCAGAATCTGCGTGAGCGGTGGCGGGTGCTAGTGCAAAAGGGACAAAATGTAGGCGATCTCGGTTACGTTACGAGTATGGTGAGAAAGGATGTTCTCAGAACAGACAGGCATCACAAGTTTTATGGCGGTTCGGATGATAATCAGAATATAGCGAGCCTCTTTAATATTTTAACGACGTACGCCTTAAATCATCCAAGTGTAAGTTACTGTCAAGGCATGAGCGATTTGGCTTCGCCCCTTCTCGTTACAATGCGGGACGAAGCACAGGCCTACATCTGCCTTTGTGCTCTCATGAGAAGATTGAAAGACAACTTTATGCTCGATGGCATTGCTATGACTACTAAATTTGCTCATCTTGCAGAAGGTAAATAATTATTTTTTAAAAAATAATTAAAATATATACATATATATTAAATATTTGACTCCTTTTCACGAAATTTTATTAAAATTAAAGGAGAACAGCAAGGAGCCTCTCCTTGTAAGATATTTTTTTTGCAGGTCTTCAACATTATGACCCCGATTTCTATGCATATTTGAAGTCTCATCAAGCAGACGATCTGCTTTTTTGTTATCGTTGGCTGTTACTCGAAATGAAACGTGAGTTTGCATTAGATGATGCACTTAGAATGCTCGAGGTTTTGTGGGCAGCTCTCCCAGCATCACCACCGATTGGCGAACTGAGTCTTGCTGAGGTGCCTTTTCCTCCTGCGTCACCGCCACCTAGTCCGAATGTGAAACATATCCGCGAAAATGCGTACACCAAGGTCTGTGCTATTAGACGACAAAGTTCCTCGGCTAGTATTGCTGCCAGTATGAGGCGGAAGGCTTTTAGTACCGAAGAATCAACTATACAAACATCTACTGAGATTAATGGAGAAACAAAAAGGTTTTTTATTTGTACAATTATCAATGCTTGAAATAATGTTTCGAACATTTTCTGTTTGCTAAAGTAAAACTATTTTTGTGTGCGTCTTTTTTTTTTTAGATCTAATTCACCGTATGAAGCATTCTCTGATTCAGAAAATGATTTGACCAACACCAAAAATAGAAAAAATAACGAATCGACAGAAAAGTGCCTAAGTACAGATTCTCTTCCTATTAAATCAAAATGTTCGAATCTTTTGGAATTGAAAGAAAAGTTATCTGCCCCTACGAAAGAACAAACTAGGAACAATGATCAAAATGACAACACCGGTGAAAAGAAATGTGCGCGAGTGGTGAAAAATTTGAATGAATTTTTAAACTTTACGAGTCTCAATCGTAGTAAAGTTACACCGAGCGATACTGAACCTGAGCTTAGGTAATCTTCACAGAAAATACTTTTTCTGAATCGAGATATTTGTGTATTTTTGCAAAGTTAGATGATTTGAAAGTATTATATTTTATTACCGTAGACGTGTTTCGAGCGAAAGCGGCGTCATTAGAGTGTTGAGAGATGAACCGAACTCACCAGACGATCCTACAGACTTTTTTCCGATGACCACATCAATGACTAGAGAGTTAAGACTAGAATTGGAATCGCTAGATCGACAAGTATTCGGACCTTCGTCGCCTAATGAATGTGACTGCGTATTATCGAAGAGAGAAACTGACTTATTAGAGAGTGAGACGGAGACAGAATTGGCGAGATGCAGCCCAGCAACGGACGTATTTGTATGGGAGAACCCTTTACATACTTTACAACAAAAACATCAACCTACGACTCCGGACGAGCAAGCGGAATTAGAATATGACGGTGAAATTTTGGAGGATCAAAACGGAATAAAATCTATTACACCAATCAGACTACTCAAACGTACCACTAGGTATGTGCACTGACATTTAATAATTCGTAGGATCGTAGCAGTCGCTTTTTTTTTTTATTTTATACTATTTTATATATTCACATATTACAGCAGTTTATTTTTATTTTAGATCTGAATCGGCATCAGACAGTGAAGGAACTGAAAGTTGGCATCAAAATGCACTTGCACCAGAAACTCCGATAAAACAGCATCAACAACAGCACCAAGAACAACAGCAATCCATACAAGAGCAATGTGAGGAAGCAACGGAATTGACTAACCTTATACCCGCGGGAACGAGTGAAGATCAGTTGGGAGAAAATTCATTGCCGCCACCGCACGAATTCGGTGGCGGTAATCCTTTTTTAATGTTCTTGTGCATCACTCTTCTGCTGCAACATCGGGACTTTGTAATGCGCAATCAAATGGATTATAATGAGATGGCGATGCATTTCGACAAGATGGTTCGTCGTCACAATGTGATCCGTGTACTTAATCAAGCACGTCAACTATTCGCCGGCTATCTTAGAAGACATTCCGTCACATCCTCCTCGGCCGGCTCGACTTCCTGTAACAAACCAGACTACATGAACGTGTAATTTTTCTCTCGATCAACGTTAAACATAGCATCAAATCATATATAATTTTACTATTCAGAATTACTTCATTGAATTATTTGAAATTAACAAAATTTAATATGTGGCACATATCACGGAAATTATATCGACAACTAGGATTTAAATAATTTAAAAAGATGCAGAATAATTCTTTTATGCTCTTCCGTTCATAATGCTCATGGGACGTTTATAAAAGTCACGTAGATTGTCTGAAATTGTATTGTACGAGCAGTATTTCTGATTAGTACGAACAATGTCTCTGATTAACTGTTCTATTTGTTTTATTTTCTGTTTTCGATATACAAATAAGATACTTTTCGAATAATCGAATAGGTATCATTTGCTGTAATATTAAAAATAATCAGAAAGTCAAGTGTGGCAGCGAATAAACAATCAGCGTGTAACGCAGGAAACAAATTTTTTTATGTATGAATAACTTTACAAAATAAATTAAAGAAAAAAGAAGTTGATCAGAGGCAACATTATCTAGGCTCGATCTCATTAGCAGTTAGGAAGAATAAATTTGATTAGGGGAGTTCGAGATACAACGATCGGAAGCACTTTTATCTGTAAATGAACTGTTCATGCAAAATATCATTCCATCGTGACGTAATGCACCCTCATGCACACTTGTCGACGAATATTTTTTTGCTTTGTCTTGGAATTAAATCCTAAACATAAGGCTTCTAATTTTTTAACTGAGGACTTCGCGTTGATTGCGAATTTAATGTAGGAATAAAAATTTATGGCACATTTTGGTGTTGTTCATTTATTTGTTAATAGATATTCAGCGTATTAGTTCTCCCTTTGATATAATTACAGGGTGGCAAAAATTTAGGAGCCTTATACATCTGGATGGTGATCATACTCGAATGCGAAATTTGTAAGATACACTCATACTTATTGTAGCAACTGACTTTTTGTTCTCAAACAGTATACTTAAGAACAAATAGTGCATTTAATTTTACCGCTGACAATGAACTTTTTATTTGTTAAATTTGCCTTATTTGATTTATTTTATTTTTATTTTGCTGTGTTTTATTTTATTTTGCTTAATTTAATTTAATTTATGTTATATAATGTTTTTGTTATTAAAAAAATACATTTACAATTAAATAAATAAGATTTAATTTTTAATTACAATTGAATTAAAATGGTATTTTCATTATTTGCACATTTAAATTACCGAGAAATTAAAAATAAACGAGTTAACTAACTCGTCAATCTCAGGGTTTCGGCGGGAATCGTCCGAAATCGTCCGAAAAGTATCAAGATGCATTAGGAGTTTAGGAGGAGTAAAGGTGGCACGGCGAAGGCCATAATTTTACTCTCGTGATTGGTTCATGTTGACCAACTCAACTTGCTAGTTCGTATTTTTTGGGTTGGTCAACATGAACTAATCACGAGCGAGCAAATTAGGTTGGTTAACATGAGTCAATCACGAGCGAGCAAAACTGGCGCCGCGAAAACCCTGAAATTGACGGGTTAGTCAACTCGTTTATTTTTAATTTCTCGTGTATTTTAATAGGCGCATGATTAAATCACCGTTTTTATATCGAATATTATATCGAATAATTATATTGAATAAATTCGATAATATTAAACTTTATTCTCCTTTCGTTTATGTACATTGCTATTTAGTACAAAGAGAGTTCGTACACAAAATTAACGGTTTAATTAACGATGGATTTAACTCATTATTTTACTCATGTAATGATGATCGACATAATCATTACAATGGCTGGGTTCAGCACAGGTGCCACAGCAGTTGTTGTAAAATTTGTGAATTCAATCGATGTGTGTTTTTAATAAATCGCTAAATTTAATAATACACACCAATTAATTTACAAATATTTGCAGCAGTTGCGGACAAATGCCATTGTGAATGTCGATGTGATCGCTGATGACATACTGTATAATACGATCGTGACATTTGCTTAAATTCACTTCAACTATATAGTGTAGCATTCGTTTTCGATATATACTTATATGTATATGTATATGTACGTATATAAGTACCTGAATAGGTTCCAAAGAGGATGTAATTTCAGCTAGGCGTAAAAAGTATAAAATCTATCCACATACAGTGTATTTCCGTACAATGAGCATACAATCGGATCAAAAGATGTACAACAAAATTTTGTACGGCAGCTGATGCAATGTGCATTTATCAATTATAGACAATACGTACACGTATTTAAAAGAATATTCTTCAAAATTAGAATTCTTACAATGTGCCATTAAACACATCAAGTTAAATTGAACGAATTATAAATACCGGTCTACGTAATTTGGCCCTTGAAATAAACGTGCTTGTATTATATCAATATATGGAAAAGTCAACCACTATTTCTTTATGAACGTAAATCATTTAAAATTGTGATGCGACAACGCACAAATTGATACGTTATTGTTCTGATACATTATATGACCAGTTTATTTCGTTAAAATATTGGGTATTTTAAAAAAAATGGAAGTTATTCTTACAGTGATCCTCTTGCCTTCTTACAAGTAACGCATGCTCACGTCGCACAAACGAATTGCAAATGAAAATAATTGTTCTTTCATGACCTCCTAAGAATGTAACGTGAAAACCTCTTTTGTATGTCGAGTTTACGCACATGAGTAAACGAGTCGTAAGTAAACGTATAATAAAACGCACACTTAAATCAATTTCACATACAATAATAGTGTCCGGTAATTTTGTATGATTTATTTACATTTGAAGTCGCTGATCGGAAATGCGTGTGTGTCGTTTTATGTTCACTTTATGGAATATGAATAAAATGAAACAAAATACCCAGCGTATTCTGTTTATGGAAATGTGTTTGTACGAAAAGATCTCAGCAGGCCATTTTCACTTATAACAAAGGTTTAAGAATCTACTTAACTAGTTTTTATGTGACATCTACTGATTTTACAGCGCAAGTTTGTTGGGAATATACACCTGTTGCAACTTGGTTTCTTCCCGCATAAATAGCGACTCGAATGGTATTTGAGCGTTTTTATGTTATCCCTTTTTTTTTTTTTTTTTTTTTTAATTACACAATCTAATATAATTTACTTATCGTACAACATATTTCCTAATTAGTTTAGCAGAGGATCGTTGATCGTGATCCGAACTTATATTAAAAGGCGTCATAATAATGTACAGATGTATTTCGGACAGAGGCTGTACATTGTCGAGCGCCTTCACTGAATACGCGCTTAAAGTGTATATACGCGAAATGTCGAAATATTAATATTTGTGAATAATAATAGCAATCACG